>NW_027197431.1:0-61658 GCF_038502225.1 Cherax quadricarinatus
AAGAGGAAACTTTGAAAGTGCAGTATATGGGAAAAGTGGCAAGAAACTGAGAAATATTTCATACCTACACGAAGATGCAATAGTAAGAACAACAAGAGTCCGTGGATCAACCGATGATACAGAGAGGAGGATAAACAAAAGTGCAAGAACATGGAAAAAATGTGGAAAACGATTAACAAAAGAAAATTGAGAAGTGAGCAGAAAAGCCAGACTCGAATAATCATGGGTGAGACGAGAAGCGGAACAACAGTGTTTTGATGATATGACAACAAAAGCCAAATCTCATTAGAAACGGTTACACAGCCACAACAGAAGATGGACAACAGTAAACGACTAAGTATTAAGACTGAATGAGGAAGACGAGTGATCAGGAGAAACGATAAGGATATCTGTCTGTGGGACAATGAACAAATGGTTTAATGATGTGCTCTCAGTGAAAACAGGGGAAACACCACAGAATTAAAGGGATATGACTCACCAACTTGTACTAGACACGATACATGCAACAGGAAAAGAGATGAAGAGATTCCTGAATGAGGATGATACATCAGAGGTAATGGGACTTAAATTATCACCCCAGAGTCTGCGGCAGAGACAAGCATCTAGTTAAAATTTAAAACAAATTAGCGCCTACTGGGTAGGTGTCAGTTATCTGGAGGACAGCGAATTTAATCAATATATTTAAGGAGGAAAATGAGAAATATTAAACATGCATGCTGTATATAGCGATGGAAAAGAGAATCAGAAGTGGTGGAGCACTTGGAGAGAAGAAATTTCGTAAATGACAACCAGCACGGGTTTAGAGATAGCAAATCCAGCATCACAAACCAGTTGGAGGTGACTCACGAAATCGTAATGACACGATTGTAAACAAACCATACCCCGGCCGGGATTGAACCCGCGGTCAGAGAGTCTCAAAACTCCAGCCCGTCGCGTTAGCCACTAGACTAGCTAGCCACAATAAGATTCGTCCAACTAGGTATATTTCTACACCATAGGAAGGTTAGCACAGGCACCACTGTGACCACAATTGCAAGTTTTTACAGACGAATCTCCAGCTAGCGTTGGACGAATCTTATTGTGGCTAGCTGGTCTAGTGGCTAACGCGACGGGCTGGAGTTTTGAGACTCTCTGACCGCGGATTCAACCCGGCCGGGGTATGGTTCAGTTGGAGGTCTATGACAAAGCAACGGAGATGAGGCGGAGGAGAGAGAGAGAGAGAGAGAGAGAGAGAGAGAGAGAGAGAGAGAGAGATAGAGAGAGATATATATATATATATATAGAATGCATATATTCGGACCTAAATAAGGCATATAACAATGTGCCTCGCAATAAATTGGGAGAAAAACTTGAGGAGCAAGCAGGTGCAGCAGTGAATGTGCTGAAGTGTATCAAAGAGAACCTGATGAGGTGAAGACAAAAGAATGATCGTCTAGAAGAGGTGCCAGTGTGGGTGAGTATAGCATAATGATCAGTACGACAGAACTGTTTCTGATATATTATATATATATTAGTGTCAATAAGAAATACATATATTTAGAAATATTCCTGATTGTTGATAAGACCTAAAAATAAAACTGCAGAATTAGTTAGACAAGAAGCTACTGGAATTAAACTTTAACAAATGCAATATTATGATAAATGGAAATAAGAAAGAAAACTAAAAACTGACGGGGAGAGACTGCAAACATTACCCATGGATAATAACCCGTGGACAAGCAAAGGACCTGATATATCACCAGAGGAACACAACAGAATAACCCTTGCAATAATTGTTTATTTAGCAAACTCAAAAATATTATATAGAAATCTTAGATAGTTATTCACAACATATATCAGAAACATCTTGGAGTATGTAACACCAGTATGAAATTAACATCTAATAAGTGCAGCGGTACATCACCTTACTAATCCCTCGGTAAATAAGAAGGAGCTACATGGGTTTATATAAGAAACTATTCCTCACAGCATTAAAGGAGAGGAAAAACGAGGGGAAAACATAATAGCCACACACAAAACACTCAAAATCTTGATAAGATGAACACGGATGAACTGTCCGAGAGGCAAGAAGTATACACGGACACAGATGGGTCACGAAGAAGTCAGGAAACGCTTTTTAAGTCTCAGGGAAGCTTGTGGAGTCAAGAAGTGAAATGACTTGTAAGTAGCAGTGGAGAGAAGCTACTCACACACAGTTTTAAAAACAGGCATGACAGGCCCCCACGAGGGTAGGAAGGAGTCAACCCGGTAAGTGGTAACTTCAAAGGCAGGGCCATGTAGTGAGACTCGGTCCCTGGAACCACGAAGGGGCTTACCTGGAGAGGGTTTCGGGGGTCAACTCCCCCGCGGCTCGGTCTGAGACCAGGCCTCGTGGTGGATCAGGGTCTGATCAACCAGGAGTGAGTACATCCATAAAAATACCCACCCACCCTTTCACGGATCAGATTTGACGTAGGTCAATGTAACAAAATGAAAATTTGTTAAAAATACAAAGAACATAAGAAAGAAGGAACACTGCAGCAGGCCTACTGTCCCATGCGAGGCAAGTCCAAGTCTCTTACCGGCTTATGCCACTGACAATACCGTGACTGGAATATAGGAGGAAAAAAATACTTTTGACGACGTTTCAGATTGTGCAAAACTGGTCGAAGTTAAAATAGGTCTCTTGTAGATTGAATATTGTTTGAAAAATAATGAAAATACCAACTAGAAATAGAGAATTCATAAAAACAATACATACACTATGGAGATTCATGTTATATTATCAAACAATAAAATTAAATAATATTACAGATGGTGAAATATTAATGCTTTGTTATTACATTAATGTGATGAGCGGTAAACTCGTACGGGGCCACACAGAGCCTGAGGGACTGGAAGGCATTCATGCTTGATTTAACGTATTGGAGCATTGGTCAAATACCTTAGATCAAGAGCCCCTCGCCAGCATCAAGGAACCTCCCCTGGGATGCTGGAGGTGAAATGTTAAGACGGTGATTGAAGAAACACACCATAATTAAATTATTATATTATGGTGTCAATGCAAAGAGAAACAAACATACCGAAAGTTTAAACACATGCAACACAATAAATCACAGCCAATATTGTCAAAATACCACACTTGGATCCACTTCGAGGACAGCGTGAAGCAAGATTTTATGCCACAAGACGGGCAGAAAGCAGCAACTTCACTCTGGCTGTACCCTTCTCCAGAACATCACTCCATCTGAGATCATACATACCCAGGATGACTCGAGTATGGAACACATTTGTACAGCATAATGATGTCAACGAGATAAAGTCAATTAATCAAATGAAAATGCTGGCCCACAGATGGCTCCAACTTCATCCTGTTCCCTACTTGTATGTTTCATAACAATAAAAATGCTTTCAAATGAGCTGACCATTGACTTTGTCAATGGTCCAAGTCGGACCGAAACGTCGTCGTAGGCTTCTGTCTTTTATGTGCGGGTTATTTGTGTATCGTTCCAGTCACGGTATTGTGCCTTTTTGTTATTTATTTAGGTAACAGCTCTTAGCTTGCCAATAAAGTTAGGAATCCTTAACCTGTAAATAGCTTGTCAATAAAGCTAGGGATCCTTAACCTTGTCAAACCCTGTCTAAAAAAAAAAAATAACAGATAAATGCAAGACATATTTCCTGGCAACATTAACAGGAAGAACAAGAGGTAACAAGTTTATATTCTGAAAAAAGTGATTTTTAGAGGAAATTTTACTCATCGCCAACAAAATTGATGATAGAGTGAATGTGATCCATGAGGCGGTAATGTGTGTTATAACTACAGTACTTTCAAATTTTGATGATTTATTTACAGTTTTTGATGGAAATGATGCATGTGGGTGTGTGGCAATCCTGCCGTGGGTCTGCACGATTTGACTGCAAGGGAAAGAAGAATGAATCAATGTTTTATTCTGAGGAGTTTTCAAACGCCTTGTGCAATCTTTTTAAGAACACTATTATTGGCCAAATTACTCTTATGCTCACCAAAATTACAAGTCTCATAAACATAGCTAAAATTACTTGATGCCTCTTACTCAGATCTTAATATACTGCATCTTCCTTTACTTCCTCTGTAATCATACAAATTCCAATTAACATTTGGTTCATCCGGTGTTACATTAATTTCATTTTTGAAAACAGGTTCTCTATGTTTTGTTTCTGAAGACAAGTATACAAATATTTGAACTTTTGAAGTATTTTGCAATATAGTATGATAATAATAATAATAATAATAATAATAATAATAATTAATAATAATATCTTTATTTACTACAAGTACATGTACAAGGTATACAGTTATAGCTGACATCAATGATATACTACTATATAGAAAGCCGCATGTTATGCTGAGCATTTAGGGCAAATTAGGTCAGGTTTGTCCCAGGATGCGACCCACACCAGTCGACTGACACCCAGTTACCCATTTTAAACTGATGGGTGAACAGGGACAAGGACAGCAGGTATCTTATGAAAACATGTCCCTAATATTTTCCAGCCGGACCTCAGCGTATGAGGTGAGTGCGCTAGCGATCGAGTTATGATGGAGTGAAAGAAGATAGTAAGACACATCCATCAGTTTGGTAAAGAGAGTTCTCTAATGAGTAGTTCAGTTAAACGTTACATAAAATTGGTCAGTTTCGTTTATATTCATTTCATCTGTATAACAAAATGGATTTCGAAGACCGAAAGTCACAGTACTTTGGCTGCATCAGTTCACAACCCAAACAATGGTGATAAGACTAGCTACTTTTAACCTTATGGCTGAACGAAACTGCGTCTACTTTCATTTGCAAATTGTGAGTTAAGAAATGTTGGCTGTGAATGTGTGTCTAATAACTGATGAGGCATATGACTAATGAGACATCATAAATTTTATAATCCACAAAATCTGAATGACACTTTTGTCTTTTCTAAAGGTGTTATTTTGTTTTTGCTACGTAGTATCAATGAGACTTTGCTGCATTACTGGTGTGGTGGTGGAGGATAAGCACATAAGAATGGAGTAACACTGCAGCAGGCATACTGGCCCATACAAGGAAGGTTCTTCCCAGAATCAACCACTCCCACGCACCCACTTGTCCAACCTTTTCTCGAAGTCACATAAGAATTCCTTTAAATACCTAAGGTACTAACCAAAGCCAGACGTACTCACCTTATCGTATTATCAATTTGATCAGAGTTGCGCCCCTGAACTGGACGTAATGTATATTTAATATTCTGTATATATTTTATAATAATATAATTTTTTATTGGAGATGTTTTCATTAATAGCTAAAATAAAAATATCTTCATTTATATTATTATTTGACTTTGCATGTGTAAATAGGTAGGATATATTTAGTTGTATAATTGGCCTGACTCTTCTTAACCTATTGTCCTCTTATTTCAATCACTGGGATAGGTGAGTCAAGTGATCACACCCAATGTTGGGGCTGCTGGGTTTACCTCACGGAATTACCTCGTTGCCTCTCAAAGGAGAAATATCGAGAACTCTCTCTGGTTGAGAACGCAAGCTAAATTGGTTCTGTCGCTTCCTTTGTGTTGGACTCTGGGTTTATATAGTAGGTCTCCGTGGGTGAGACGTTCCGTACTATTCGTCACTCCGTGACACGCAGTTATTTGTGTGTACTTGGCGGTACAAATCTAAATCTGGGAAGGAGATATTACTAGATTTGAGTTTATAGTCTTATTCTCACTTAATTGTATATATGTTATTGCAGCGTTCATAGTCTTTCGTCTTTTCATAGTAAGCACCAGTCGGTGCTTGAGAACTTTAATTATTGAAGGTATACCAAAATATATATCAAGAGAAATGTAGGAACTTGGCTCCTTATTTATGTCAAATATTTTAATTCTGTATATGTTCTCTGGACAACTTTACTAGTATAAATCTTAAATTTTATTTTATTGTTTTGGGTGCATTCAGTTAGGATCCTTATTAATACTGAAGAGGGCTATAGAGTAGTCTGTATAACTGAAATACAATTTAATCCAACCTCTTGTTACGAAATCAGACACACGCCAGCAGCTAGAAGGGAACCAATTAGTTGACCCTGTAGTTTGCTCTGAACACGTCTGTTTTAGAAGACGCTTTTTGTAACAATCAGTACTTTTCATAGCTATGCACTCATCTCTTCCATGTGACAACCTCCTTGATTCTCATCTCTCGAGTTCTTCAGGTGCTTCTTCAGCGTTCTTCATCCTTTAGATCCAACTTTTATTGTTTTGCTTCTGATGACGCTGTAGAGGAGGCTCAATTCTTAGTGTCGATGTTATTCTCGTGTCAACACACTGCCTCTCTTCCTTTCTCTAATGTATTCTATCGTACTTTACTTTACTTTCCTCCTACACATCATTCCATTGTCGGGTTGACACAGTAATGTTCTCGATTTGGTCATAATTTTCAACTTATACATTTCTGCCACTTAAGTAAGTTGTTTCTTGGGTACTTTATATTAATCCTATGAAACCTAAGGGAACAGAAATTAAATAAACAAAAGACCTAAGAGCAAAAAACAGTATTTGCATTATTATAAAAATATCGCTTGAGTATTATTCTCGTCTGAAGAATAATAGATTTGCGAAGAGAAATTGTAATTATCGTATTCATGGGGAAGGGCTCAACCCATGGGAATAATTTAGCGCCTGGGAAAAGGGATATGAACAAGGTTTGATCCGAGAAAAAGACTAACATCAATTTCTCAGATCAAGAATTTTTCACAAGCATTAAATTACCCCCGTCCTCCTCCTGCTGGAAGGATAGCGGAGAGTAACACCAAGTTGGTCTCCGTCTCCCTTGGGGGAAAAACCTGTCTGCTCATTCGGCTCATTCATTTTTTTCTCGTTAAGGTTTTTGTTAAAAGAGTTTGTGAAGAATAATTCTTTCATTATCGGGTTTACATCACGCGGAATGTTTTAATTAGCAGTCTGTCCGCATGAAGCGTGAGTTTTATGGCCGGAGAGAAGAAATATTGAGGTACTCAGGATGTTAAAAGCATTCAGGGCATTCTCACCACTAAAGGCCAGTAAGGCGATAATTCCAGTGCATTGCGGCCTAGTCATCGAGGTCTGGAACACCGCGTTCCTTCACGAGATAAACACCAGTGGAACTGGGTATTTCTAGCATTTAAGCAACTTTCACATGATTCCTGAACAAACACCCTACAAAGAAATGTAACAAATCATAAAAAACTCTTTCATTATTTCCCATGTTACGTCAAGCACGTAAGCTCAAAAATAGGGACATTTAAAAACTCATTTAAATCGACAAACTGTGAGATAAACAAAACAAAAGGGTCCTAGAGAGTATCATCTGTTAGCTCTCTTAGTATGGTTGTTGTGTAATGGTTAAGAGGAGGCAAGATAGACTGGGGAAAAGGAGAATAACGAGAAGTACGTAGATAGGTAATATAAATTAACGATTTTTTAATGGAGAAAGTTGGAAGACTCCGTAGTGTTGGTACACAACTGTGAATGCAAATTGTCATTATTTCAATACTTTATTATTAGTTAAAATTACCAATGTCATTTTCTTAACGTGTCCTTTTAACATACAGATGCTGCTTCCTCCAGTTTAGGCTGGCATAAGTTAGGTTAGGTCAGGTTAGGTTAGGTTAGGTTAAGTTAGGTTAGGTTAGGTCAGGTTAGGTTAGGTTAGGTTAGATTAGGTTAGGTAAGGTCAGGCTAGGTTAGGTCAGGTTAGGTCAGGTTAGGTTAGGTTAGGTTAGGTTAGGTAAGGTCAGGCTAGGTTAGGTCAGGTTAGGTCAGGTTAGGTTAGGTTAGGTCAGGTTAGGTTAGGTTAGGTTAGGTTAGTTTAGGTTAAAAAGGTTAGGTTACGTTACGTTAGGTTAGGGTACGTACCTGGAGGTTACCTGGAGGTTATTCCGGGGATCAACGCCCCCGCGGCCCGGTCCATGACCAGGCCTCCCGATGGATCAGGGCCTGATCAACTAGGCTGTTACTGCTGGCCGCACGCAGTCCAACGTACGAGCCACAGCCCGGCTGATCCGGCACTGACTTTAGGTATCTGTCCAGCTCTCTCTTCAAGGCAGCCAGGGGTTTATTGGCAATTCCCCTAATGCTTGATGGGAGGCTGTTGAACAGTCTTGGGCCCCGGACACTTATGGTGTTTTCCCTTAGTGTACCAATGGCGCCCCTACTTTTTATTGGGGGCATTTTGCATCGCCTGCCCAGTCTTTTACTTTCGTAGGGAGTGATTTCTGTGTTCAGATTTGGGACCATTCCTTCCAAGATTTTCCAAGTGTAGATTATGATATATCTCTCCCTCCTGCGTTCCAACGAGTACAAGTCAAGTGCTTCCAAGCGTTCCCAGTACGAAAAATAAACTAGTATGCAAAAACAAAGAGAAACGTTCAACTCTGCCTGAGTGTCACTTGAGGAAGGTAAGAGGCAGCAGAAGGAAGGTAAGAGGCAGCAGAAGGAAGGTAAGAGGCAGCAGAAGGAAGGTAAGAGGCAGCAGAAGGAAGGTAAGAGGCAGCAGAAGGAAGGTAAGAGGCAGCAGAAGGAAGGTAAGAGGCAGCAGAAGGAAGGTAAGCAACAGGAGGAGAGTAAGCAACAGGAGGAGGGTAAGCAACAAGAGGAGGGTAAGCAGCAGGAGGAGGGTAAGCAACATGAGGAGGGTAAGCAGGAGGAGGGTAAGCAACATGGGGAGGATAAGCAACATGAGGAGGGTAAGCAACATGAGGAGGATAAGCAACATGAGGAGGGTAAGCAACATGAGGAGGGTAAACAACATGAGGAGGGTAAGCAACAGAAGGAGGGTAAGCAACATGAGGGTAAGCAGCAGGAGGAGGGTAAGCAACATGATGAGGGTAAGGAGGAGGAGGGTAAGCAACAGGAGGAGGGTAAGCAACAGGAGGGGGGTAAGCAACAGGAGGAGGGTAAGCAACAGAAGGAGGGTAAGCAACAGAAGGAGGGTAAGCAACAAGAGGAGGGTAAGCAGCAGGAGGGGGGTAAGCAACATGAGGAGGGTAAGCAGGAGGAGGGTAAGCAACATGGGGAGGATAAGCAACATGAGGGTAAGCAACATGAGGAGGATAAGCAACATGAGGAGGGTAAGCAACATGAGGAGGGTAAACAACATGAGGAGGGTAAGCAACATGAGGAGGGTAAGCAGAAGGAGAGTAAGCAACACGAGGAGGGTAAGCAACAGGAGAAGGGTAAGCAACAGGAGGAGGGTAAGCAGCAGAAGGAGGCTAAGTAACAAGAGGAGGGTAAGCAGCAGGAGGAGGGTAAGCAGCAGGAGGAGGGTAAGCAACAGGAGGAGAGTAAGCAACAGGAGGAGGGTAAGCAACAGGAGGAGGGTAAGCAACAGGAGGAGGGTAAGCAACAGGAGGAGGGTAAGCAACAGGAGGAGGGTAAGCAACAGTAGGAGAGTAAGCAACAGGAGGAGGGTAAGCAACAGGAGGAGGGTAAGCAACAGGAGGAGGGTAAGCAACATGAGGAGGGTAAGCAGGAGGGGGGTAAACAACAGGAGGAGGGTAAGCAACAGAAGGAGGGTAAGCAACAGAAGGAGGGTAAGCAGCAGGAGGAGGGTAAGCAACATGAGGAGGGTAAGCAGGAGGAGGGTAAGCAACATGGGGAGGATAAGCAACATGAAGAGGGTAAGCAACATGAGGAGGATAAGCAACATGAGGAGGGTAAGCAACATGAGGAGGGTAAGCAACATGAGGAGGGTAAGCAGGAGGAGGGTAAGCAACAAGAGGAGGGTAAGCAACAGGAGGAGGGTAAGCAACATGAGGAGGGTAAGCAGGAGGAGGGTAAGCAACAAGAGGAGGGTAAGCAACAGGAGGAGGGTAAGCAACAGGAGGGGGGTAAGCAACAGGAGGAGGGTAAGCAACAGAAGGAGGGTAAGCAGCAGGAGGAGGGTAAGCAACATGAGGAGGGTAAGCAGGAGGAGGGTAAGCAACATGGGGAGGATAAGCAACATGAGGAGGGTAAGCAACATGAGGAGGGTAAGCAACATGAGGAGGGTAAGCAACATGAGGAGGGTAAGCAACATGAGGAGGGTAAGCAACATGAGGAGGGTAAGCAACAGTAGGAGAGTAAGCAACAGCAGGAGGGTAAGCAACAGGAGGAGGGTAAGCAACATGAGGGTAAGCAACAGTAGGAGGGTAAGCAACAGTAGGAGTGTAAGCAACAGCAGGAGGGTAAGCAACAGGAGGAGGGTAAGCAACATGAGGAGGGTAAGCAACAGGAGGAGGGTAAACAACAGAAGGAGGGTAAGCAACATGAGGAGGGTAAGCAACAGCAGGAGTGTAAGCAACAGCAGGAGGGTAAGCAACAGGAGGAGGGTAAGCAACATGAGGAGGGTAAGCAACAGCAGGAGGGTAAGCAACAGCAGGAGGGTAAGCAACAGGAGGAGGGTAAGCAACAGGAGGAGGGTAAGTAACATAAGGAGAGTAAGCAGCAGGAGGAGGGTAAGCAACAGGAGGAGGGTAAACAACAGGAGGAGGGTAAGCAACAATAGGAGGGTAAGCAGCAGGAGGAGGGTAAGCAACATGAGGAGGGTAAGAAGCAGGAGGAGGGTAAGCAGGAGGAGGGTAAGCAACATGAGGAGGGTAAGCAGCAGGAGGACGGTAAGCAACAGGAAGACGGTAAGCAACATGACGAGGGTAAGCAGGAGGTGGAGGGTAAGCAACCGGAGGAGGGTAAGCAACAGGAGGAGGGTAAGCAGTAGGAGGAGGGTAAGCAGTAGGAGGAGGGTAAGCAGTAGGAGGAGGGTAAGCAGTAAGAGGAGGGTAAGCAGCAGGAGGACGGTAAGCAACATGAGGAGGGTAAGCAACATGAGGAGGGTAAGCAACATGAGGAGGGTAAGCAACAGGAAGACGGTAAGCAACAGGAGGAGGGTAAGCAACAGGAGGAGGGTAAGCAGTAGGAGGAGGGAAAGCAACAGGAGGAGGGTAAGCAGTAGGGGGAGGGTAAGCAGTAGGAGGAGGGTAAGCAGCAGGAGGAGGGTAAGCAACATGAGGAGGGTAAGCAACATGAGGAGGGTAAGCAACATGAGGAGGGTAAGCAACAGGAAGACGGTAAGCAACAGGAGGAGGGTAAGCAGTAGGAGGAGGGAAAGCAACAGGAGGAGGGTAAGCAGTAGGGGGAGGGTAAGCAGTAGGGGGAGGGTAAGCAGTAGGAGGAGGGTAAGCAACATGAGGAGGGTAAGCAACAGGAGGAGGGTAAGCAGCAGGATGAGGGTAAGCAACAGGAGGAGGGTAAGCAGCAGGAGGAGGGTAAGCAGGAGGAGGGTAAGCAGCAGGAGGAGGGTAAGCAGCAGGAGGAGGGTAAGCAACAGGAGGAGGGTAAGCAACAGGAGGAGGGTAAGCAACAGGAGGAGGGTAAGCAACAGGAGGAGGGTAAGCAACATGAGGAGGGTAAGCAACAGGAGGAGGGTAAGCAACATGAGGGTAAGCAACATGAGGAGGGTAAGCAACATGAGGAGGGTAAGCAACTGGAGGAGGGTAAGCAGCAGGAGGAGGGTAAGCAACATGAGGGTAAGCAACATGAGGAGGGTAAGCAACATGAGGAGGGTAAGCAACATGAGGAGGGTAAGCAACAGGAGGAGGGTAAGCAACATGAGGAGGGTAAGCAACAGGAGGAGGGTAAGCAACAGGAGGAGGGTAAGCAACATGAGGAGGGTAAGCAACAGGAGGAGAGTAAGCAAGAAGAAGATGGTAAGCAGTATGAGGAGGGTAAGCAGCAGGAGGACGGTAAGCAACAGCAGGAGTGTAAGCAACAGCAGGAGTGTAAGCAACAGCAGGAGGGTAAGCAACAGCAGGAGGGTAAGCAACAGCAGGAGGGTAAGCAACATGAGGAGGGTAAGCAACAGCAGGAGGGTAAGCAACAGCAGGAGGGTAAGCAACAGCAGGAGGGTAAGCAACAGCAGGAGGGTAAGCAACAGCAGGAGTGTAAGCAACAGCAGGAGTGTAAGCAACAGCAGGAGGGTAAGCAACAGGAGGAGGGTAAGCAACAGGAGGAGGGTAAGCAACATGAGGAGGGTAAGTAACATGAGGAGAGTAAGCAGCAGGAGGAGGGTAAGCAACAGGAGGAGGGTAAGCAATATGAGGAAGGTAAGCAACAATAGGAGGGTAAGCAGCAGGAGGAGAGTAAGCAGCAGGAGGAGGGTAAGCAACATGAGGAGGGTAAGCAACATGAGGAGGGTAAGCAACTGGGGGAGGGTAAGCAGCAGGAGGACGGTAAGCAGCAGGAGGACGGTAAGCAACAGGAAGACGATAAGCAACATGAGGAGGGTAAGCAGGAGGTGGAGGGTAAGCAGGAGGGAAGGAGGGTAAGCAACAGGAGGAGGGTAAGCAGTAGGAGGAGGGTAAGCAGGAGGAGGTGGGTAAGCAGTAGGAGGAGGGTAAGCAGTAAGAGGAGGGTAAGCAGCAGGAGGACGGTAAGCAACAGGAGGAGGCTAAGCAATATGAGGAGGGTAAGCAACAGGACGACGGTAAGCACCAGGAGGAGGGTAAGCAGTAGGGGGAGGGTAAGCAACATGAGGAGGGTAAGCAACATGAGGAGGGTAAGCAGTAGGAGGAGGGTAAGCAACAGGAGGAGGGTAAGCAGTAGGAGGAGGGAAAGCAACAGGAGGAGGGTAAGCAGTAGGGGGAGGGTAAGCAACATGAGGAGGGTAAGCAGCAGGAGGAGGGTAAGCAGCAGGAGGAGGGTAAGCAGCAGGAGGAGGGTAAGCAGCAGGAGGAGGGTAAGCAGCAGGAGGAGGGTAAGCAGCAGGAGGAGGGTAAGCAGCAGGAGGAGGGTAAGCAGCAGGAGGAGGGTAAGCAACAGGAGGATGGTAAGCAGCAGCAGGAGGAATTAGACTGGACAAGCTGTTGGCCAAATACACCTGGGAGAGATATTGCGTGGATGTGCCTACTTCCAGTCTGTGGTCTCATCTCATGACTACGCTTATTAAATATCCTAAGGTCACTCTTCACGCCTTGTGGACCTATCATACCTATTCTAGAAGCTTTGTATGGCATCTGCCTCGACCATTACTTTATGCGGGTCATTCCACTTTTTGACTACACTGAGGCTGAGCAAATTTCCTTACGTACTTATGACTCATTTGTGTCTGTGGCGTCAAATTGTGCCTTTTGTGTTCCACTTTTCAGCCTCTCTAACAGCCTATCCTTCAACCCCTATCATTTTCCTCGATTGTTTAACATAAATATATCCGTTTTGGGGTTTTTCCCTCTAGTTTTAAAAAATAAAGTTCTTTTAGATTTCTCGTGCGTCTGTTACCCTTAATGTTGGGATTAGTCTCGTTGCGAATCTCTTCACTTTTCTTGTTTCTTTGTATGCTCATTAAGTAGTGGTTCTACGAGGATGCTGAATACTCCATAATAGGCCTAACATATGTTAATCGTAGACTCATAACTGAATATCTGATTAAGTTCCTTAAGGCTGATCTTAGATTCGTCGACCGAGCATAGGCCGGGGAAGTTATCTGGTTGATTGCGCCTCTGGCGATGTGCTTTTTACCGTACTTGTTCATAGCTCCTTTTCTTTTCTCTCCTTGAGCGAAGTTTGTAACCTTTGTTCCTCCAGGTTTGCACAGAGTTTCCGGTCCTCTTTCCGCTTATTAAGCCTTCATGAGCATGTATTTGTCTTGACCGAATTCTAACAGCCTCTTGTCTCAGATCCTGTACCGAGCTATGTGAAACCCAAATTGTAACACGTCCCCTTCCTGATACCTTTTCTCAGGTTTTGTCACTCTTTGATTCCATCTTCGATTTTCTCTAATCCTCTGCAATACCTTTCTTGTAGTGCCTGAGAGCTACTAATTTTATGAATGTGTCTCAAGTGTGAATCAGTGTCAAATGCATTTTTGGTAATCAGAGCCCCTCAAGGAAGGTTCCTTTATGTTGGTGAGGGGCTCTTGATTTAGGGAATTGGATCTGTGCTCCAGTTCCCCGAATTAAGCCTGAATGCCTTCCACATCTGTAAATCCTCCGGGTTTGCTTCCCCCTTGATTATAATAATAATAATAATGGTAATCAGAGAATATGCAGTCAACTAATCCTCTTCTTTTCTCCTCAAGTTTTGTTTCCTTGTTATAGAACTATTTTAGAGGCGGGATTCATTATCTGCGAGTCTGTGTTGGAAGTTTATGAAGCAGTTCTTCTCCAGGTGCTACTCCACTTTCCGTCTGATTATTCTGGATTACCTTACATAATATATGTCAATTAATAATAATAATAATAATAATAATAATAATCTTTATTTCTACAAGTACATGATACAACTGATACAGACCTAGCTGATACCACTGACATAGTGTATAGAAGGCCCCTGGTTATGCAGTGCTTTTCGATTAATCTTATTCCCCAGGATGCGGCTCACAACAGTTGGCTAACACCCAATTGCCTATTTACAGCTAGGTGAATAAGACCAGCAGGTGTAAGGAAATATGCCCAGCTTGCCGGGATCGATCCTGAACCCGTCAGTGTGTTAACGGAAGATGCTACCAACTAAGCCACGAGCAATTTTAACACCTGTGGGACCCCTTTCTTAAATATTGCAGCTATGTTAGCTATCTTCCATTGCTCTGGCAACTGCCCTCCTTTCATTGACTTCGATATTTTCACCAGTCGTTCACACTGTTTTAACTCCTTCGATTAGAACTCAGCTTGTCAGATCCCACTGAGCCTGATAGCCCTTGTTACCACTTTCCAACTTTAACATGCCGATCCTGGAAGTGGACGGGCTACAGCAGCAGAATATCACACTTTGTCACTCCTGTCAGCTAACAACAGGAAATTGAGGCTACAGTGGGCACAGGCTCACCAAAACTGGACAGCTGAAGATTGGAAAACCTTCGCCTAGTCTGACGAATCAGGATTTAATCTGGGGGAATGGAAATCATTCAGGTCCGATCCAAGGAAAGGGGAAGGCAGGTGCAATTCTTTTGATTAAGAGCCCCTTCATCTGGATCATGGAACTTTGCCTAAGGGGTACTGAATCCCTGACTGTGGCAGTAAGTAGATATCCAAACGAAGGTTAATGTAAATGCTTGGCTGTCACACTGCCGCTGCTTCCTCCGAGAACACTGTGACAACACAAGCACTGGCTTCAACACAAGCTGATTTATAGCATCGACGAAAGTACATCCACCATATGGTGCATCTATTTTCGTCCTGCACCAATGCCTGCCTGTGGTGCACCACCACATACCTATGGTGCGCTCATTTAAAAATGAGTAACATTCTTCAATAAATTCAGACATGTAATTGATTAAGACTCGTCAAAGATTAAGATACTAAGAAGCAAACAATATGCCCTTCTATTTGTTTGTAGCTACGTGTAATCTTCCAGATATCTGTTAAACTAGTAACACCTCACAGAGTTGCTACTAGCTACACGCACATTTATGGTGCAAGTGAAAATAAAATGAAAATTATTTGCGTAACGAATATTAGATCTTCCTTACATAATGAACGTACCTATGTTGATAAAGGCACGACCTCGCTGAGGTCGTGCAGCACCTGGGCGAGTGCGAGGTGTTTGGGTTGGTCCCAAGGAATGGAAGGTCAGATTTAATTTCTTGGATCAGGAAATATCTCTTATGTAGTATATTTACTGATGGAAAATTTCTTCGCCTCTTGGAGGTAATGCCAAACGAAGCCCTCAGAATTACCTTTTTTTAGCCTCCTACAACTATCATATGATAATAAGCTTCGAATTCCAATTATAATTGACCAGTTGATTCAACTTAAAAGTTGAGAAAAACCGGAAGCAAATCTTGGTGATATCAAGAAATAAACAAATGGAAATGAATTACCAAAACATGTCACGATATTAAATCCTACAAATTTGCAAGAACTCAAGCCTAGACAACAAGTGCATCTCACCCCTGAGCCCCACCCTCATCCCCAAAGAAATGTGTTACCCGAGATCCCCATCTCTAAATAATTGCAAAGACAAACATTAAAGAAAAAAATTCAGTCTAACTCTTATGTCCACTAAATGCTTTCAATTACCAGAGCTGCTTCTGATATCCTTGCCTCTACCTCGCATTATAATTCTAGAATTATAATTCTAGAATTCATATTCAGTCGAGCATAAAATTGAACTATGGAGCTTCTACACAGCAAACTGAACTATACGCCATCCTAATGGCACTAAAAATTAACTTATGATACTGAGTTTGATTCCTTGAACATTACTGTTGTCGTGTCCTCGGTAGTGCATTTAGACAACACGACTGACAACATCCTCGTTGTATAAGCCCGGTACAGGTACTTAGTTTATTCAGGTATACACAAATACAGTTACATAATTATCATACATAGCAGCATATGTGTAGAGAACCTATGATAACCCAAAAAAGTCAGACAAAGTGGCTTATTTCCATTGAGGTCCTTTGTGGACCTACTTGTGAGAATCTTTATTGATGACATATTTTGACAGTCAGTGGCTTCTTCAGTCCAGTACAAAGATGAACTGAGTAAGTGGGGGAGGAGTTTAAGATAACCAGTCCCTCAGCCTGGAGTCGATGTAACTAGTCCATTAATCTTGATAAAAATTCATCATATGGGCTTATATACTGCAGACAGGTGAGGTGAAGCAGTCGTACGCATTTCCTCAATAAAGATTTCGAAATATTGCTCAAATTTCTCATTCTTCACACATACTTGTAAATTAAGGCACAATACTCATAGATTCCATTTTATATTGAACTAAGCCTACATGCTAAAATGTGTAAACTAGCCAAAGAAATTGATTTATATAAAGCAAGGGAATGCGCTGCACCAGTCTGGGTCATATGACGCCCGGGGAGCGAGAAGCATTTGGTTTTGATACAAGGACGGGGGAAGACAGTCTGCGTCTTGGATCAAGATCCCTTCACCAGCATAAAGATCCTTGAGGGGTTAGCCGAAGATTATCTCTAAAATTATTATTATTATTATTATTATTATTATTATTATTATTATTATTATTACATTAGGAGGAAGCACTAAATCAGTACGAACTTGAAAAACAACGCCTGAAGGATGAAAGACATTAAAATTCGACCCGATAAAGAGAATATCAAGTAAAGTTCCTTGATGAAGAGCCTCTCAATAGCATCAAGGAACCTACCTTGAAGGCTGTAAAGGAAGCAGTGAAATACAAACTAGGCCGCTTGTAGGATTTTTTTTTTGTAACACACTGGTCGTCTCCCACCGAGGCAGGGTGACCCGAAAAAGAAGAAATGAAATATTTTTTGTTTACATGTAGTAACATATACAGGAGACGGGAGTTACTAGCCCCTTGCTCCCGGTATTTTAGTCGCTCTTACGACACGCATGGTTTTCGGAGGAAGAGTTCTTCTCTCCTCCCCCATGGAGCTTGTATGAAGTAAATAATGGATATAATTTTCTAGGAAATACCATTTAGAAGCCTGAGTAGTTCTGCAGTCCACAACGTAACATTGAGGTTTATATGCATATATTCGAAATATTCTGAAATGTAAGCCAACTTATGAATGACGTAGCCAGGCTTAGAAGCTTGGTTAAAATGACTTCTGACAGAATGGGTTATACAGAAACGAAGATCTAATTGTAAAGAATGAGAGGTGAAGATACCAAACAATCATCAAGTAACAGCAAATTCAGAATCTTCCACGGAATCGTTTCACAAGGACTACAGTTGTTATAAGTGGAAATTATAAGATAGATTATTCCTTATACAAGGAATGGAGAATTAGGAAGAATATAATGATATAAGAGAAAAAAATGCAGATGGATACAAGAGATTATATCAGGTGGATCTAGTGGAGGAAAAACATGGGTAGGAGATGAAGATACGTGTCTCCACCTTAGAAAATAGTACGAATAGCTGTTTGTGGTTAATGCAAAACTTATGCGAAGAATGCAGTCAAAGGGGAATTACAAACGGCTACGACATGACATGGACACGCTGCAAGAATGGTCAGATAACTGACTTCACTAGTTTAACCTTGGTAAGTGCAAGGTGATGTAGATGAGAGGACAAAGAGCCCATTTTGTATGCATTAGCTTCAGAGGCGGCAACTTCCTGTGTCAAGAAGGAAGGAAACATGGGTTTAACACAATATTAAGCTTATCACTTGAGATCCATGTACATGAAGCATAAGCATCGCTTGCCTTATTAAGGGAACATAAAAATAGCCTTTAGGAATCTAAACATGTAAGGACTTTAGTATCGAAAGTAATACTTGAGAAAACAAAACAGCATCGTTCTCTGAAATATATTAGAAGACCTGAAGTATACAGATTTTTCTCTCAGGTTAGTTCTTGATACTAAGAACTTGATCTTCAGGGACATTCTGGAAGAGGTTAGGTTAGGTAATTTCTGTCAGGAAACAGGACAAGTGTTTCCTGAAGCGGGTCTTAGTCATATGATGAACCGCAGCTGGAGTTTTTGGCCATCTGACTAAGGCCTTCCGCTGGCTTACCAGTACAAATATTTAAAAATTATGAGGTTATCCGTACAACAATGCAGAGAGGCAGGAACAAAGAAAACATAGCCTCAACGTTCACGATAATTAAAGTTATCAGAGGGAATATTAATACCAGAGCAAGAGGACACATTTGGAATCTAAAAAATAAATTAGTCGAAGAAATATACTAACGAACTAGATCAGTGTGAGGAGAGTGAACAAGTGGAGGAGCTAAGAAAGTTCAAGCTCCCTCCACTAGAAAACCCAGTAGTAAATATGAGAGCCAGTCGGGCTCAGTAGGCAACACCCGGAGTTACGTAGCTCTGTTTCTGCGAATACCACTGTGTAAATATACGTCAAGGGAGGGAGTGTGTATGTGTGTACTCGCCTAATTGTACTCATCTAATTGTGGTTACAGGGGTCGATACTCAGCTCCTGGCCCCGCCTCTTCACTGATCGCTACTAGGTCCTCTCTCTCTCTCTCTCTCTCCCTCTGCTTCCTGAGCTTTGTCATGCCTCGTCTTAAAGCTGTGTATGGTTGCCGTCTCCACTACATCACTTGCTAGGCTATTCCACTTCCTGACGACTCTGTGACTGAAGAAGTACTTCCTAACATCCCTGTGACTCATCTGAATCTTCAGCTTCCAATTGTGACCCCTTGTTTCTGTGTTCCCTCTCTGGAACATCCTGTCTCCTTCCACCTTGTCTATTCCACGCATTATTTTCTATGTTGTTATCATGTCTCCCCTGACCCTCCTGTCCTCCAGTGTCGTCAGTCCGATTTCCCTCAACCTTTCTTCGTAGGACATTCCCCTGAGCTGAGTGTGTGTGTGTGTGTGTGTGTGTGTGTGTGTGTGTGTGTGTGTGTGTGTATGTGTTTGTGTTTTGTGTGTGAATATGTGTGTGTCGGGGGTGTATGTGTGTGTCTGTATGTGAGCGTGCGTGTGTGTGGGGGGGGGATGGTTCGTGTGTATATGCGTGTTTCACTGATTTTCTTAGTTTACTCTTTCACTGGAACTCCCCTCAAGGGAGGTTCCTTGACGCTGGTGAGGGGCTCTTGATCTAGAGAATTGGATCTGTGCTCCGGTTCCCTGAATTGAGCCTGAATACCTTCCATCCTCCCTCATGCGCTGCATAATCCTACGGATTTAGCGCTTCCCTGTGATTATAATCTCACTTGAACTACTCTGAGAATTGAAAAAAATTACTCAGCACTTTATTACAAACACAAATGTTTATACATTTAAGCAACTGCAAATTTCTGCACTTTTTTGTTCAGACTGTCTAAGATTGAGATGTGAATCTAAAGCACGAAATCTTCAACTATTGGCTGCCGTTAAGGCTGGAGAATGTAGGTGGTATTTCTCTTACATATTTCCCAGTTTCTGTTGACAGCATAACTGCATATCTGCTACCTTGTTTGGTTTTACAGTGTTTGCAGAGAATCTTGCATATGAAGATTATATGTCTGGTATGAAGAGAATACTTCTTGAATTTATATGCTCTGACATTCACTGAGAACGACGTTTGTTATATTGCATTGAATATGACGGGGCACACGTCTGGTCGTGTATACCAAGACGAGCGTAATAGTGATGCATGTTTGGGTGAGACACAAACGCTGGTGTATCCGAGATGGAGACACAAACATTGGGTCATCAAGGATGGAGACAGGAACAGTGGGCCATCTGCGGTGGAGACATAAATATTGTTACATCCAGTATGGAGATACAATCACTGATACAATTACATGTAGTTTGCTGAGACAGGACAAGTGCACACTCAATATTTTTATTCTCTGGGTAGAAGTTTACCTTTTTTCAGTGGAAATAACATTATCAATCTGTAAAATTTATTTTGAGAAAAGTTCAATTTTTAAGGGAGCTCAGCCTATTCGGCTTATTAGAGAGAAAGAGAGAGAGAGACACGGCTATAAACGGAAGTTGAAGAAAATGATGAACACTGAGAAAAAGAATTAAGATCATTTGCCCAAAACAATATGGCATCGTAAAAAGCTTATGCCCAGAATGCCAGATCTCTATTCAGTTTTTTTTGTCCATTCCATCAGACATGCTTTGCCAGGAACCAGAAAACCAGCTCGTCCACCTCAACATTTGTACATGTTATATGGCCAGGGACCGCTAGTCTGCGAGGAAGGTGATGGAGAGGAGGGAAGCTCCTCCCACTCAACACTTGAATATGTCATGCAAGTTGGTCATTATTGCGTAAGTGACAAAAAATATTTCATGCAGTCTACCATAGAACCTCCGTACGCAACTGGTTCACAGAGTGGAACTGAAACCAGTGATACTGATGGAGGATACCATCTTTGTCAGTCGGCAATCGACATGTAAAAAAATTGCAACAGAGGAATGCGCAAGATACTTCTGCAATAAAACCCGAATTTGCTGGTAGACAAGACACTAATTAAAAAATTCCGGGTATTTTATTGGCGTTAATAATACGAGCAACAGTGCTCAGGGATAACGCTGCCTCACCTAGAAGACAAGAAGACTGCGAGAATACTCTACGTAGGAGTTCTGCCATAAACGCCATGACCATCACTTACACATAACCTCTTCGTTTTAACAACTACTGATGCTTGTATTTACGTACCGGTATTTACAATGTATTTTGTGTTGCCTCGTTGCTGCTCGAATGTGAGTGTTTAACGAAATTGGTTAAAGATTTATATTGTATAAATGCTGAGTTTCATAAAAACAGTTTTACAACACAGACACACACACACACACACACACACACACACACACACACACACACACACACACACACACACACACACACACACACACACACACACACACACACACACACAGAACTACAAAGACATCAGGACAGGCTGCAGACCTGGTCCAGCAATTGGCTCCTGGAATTCAGCCCCACCAAGTGCAAAGTCATGAAGATTGGGAAAGGGTAAAAGAAGACCGCAGACGGAGCACAGTCTAGGGGGCCAGAGACTACAAACCTCACTCAAGGAAAAAGATCTCGGGGTGAGTATAACACCAGGCACATCTCCTGAATCGCACATCAACCAAATAACTGCTGCAGCATATGGGCGCCTGGCAAACCTCAGAACAGCATTCCGACATCTTAATAAGGAATCGTTCAGGACCCTGTACAGCGTGTACGTTAGGCTCATATTGGAGTATGCGGCACCAATTTGGAACCCACACCTAGCCAAGCACGTAAAGAAACTAGAGAAAGTGCAAAGATTTGCAACAAGACTAGTCCCAGAGCTAAGAGGTATGTCCTACGAGGAGAGGTTAAGGGAAATCGACCTGACGACACTGGAGGACAGGAGAAATAGGGGGACATGATAACGACATACAAAATACTTAGAGAAATTGACAAGGTGGACAAAGACAGGATGTTCCAGAGATGGGACACAGCAACAAGGGGACACAGTTGGAAGTTGAAGACACAGATGAATCACAGGGATGTTAGAAAGTATT
The DNA here is from genome assembly GCF_038502225.1 of Cherax quadricarinatus. Taxonomy (NCBI): domain Eukaryota; kingdom Metazoa; phylum Arthropoda; class Malacostraca; order Decapoda; family Parastacidae; genus Cherax; species Cherax quadricarinatus. Next base: position 21,910 of record NW_027197431.1, read on the forward strand.
TCTTCAGCCACAGAGCAGTCAGGAAGTGGAATAGTTTGGGAAGCGATGTAGTGGAGGCAGGATTCATACATAGCTTTAAGCAGAGGTATGATGAAGCTCACGGTTCAGGGAGAGTGACCTAGTAGCGACCAGCGAAGAGGCGGGGCCAGGAGCCAGGACTCGACCCCTGTAACCTCAACTAGGTGAGTACAAGTAGATGAGTACACACACACACACACACACACCTCATGCATTGCATCCAGAGAGCTCGTAGCAGCAATTCTCCCTGAACATCTTAGGGACAAGACTGGAGTCCAGGACCAAAAGTTCATTGACGGAGCCATGATCTGGGATAATCTAACTGGCTCTGAAACCAGACCTGCTCCCCCTAGCTACTACAAACAGTCGCACTTGGATGGTCCAATAGTAGAGAAACTAGCCTCAACAGTGCTTCAGAGTGTGTCAGGGAAGGATAGAGCCCGCCTCCTGGCAGTGAGAGCCCCTCATGCAGGGAACTTTCTGTTGGCTGTTCCCAATTCCAGCCTTAGCACACGGCTCGACTCACAGACCATCCGTATTGGTGTTGCCCTTCGACTTGCCTCCCCTATTCTCGCCGAACACAGGTGTATTTGTGGCAGTGAAGCAGCAGACCGATTCGGGTACCATGGCCTTGTGTGCCGTAAGTCCGAGGGAAAGATTGCAAGACATGAGGAGGTTAATAACATTATCAAGAGGAGCCTCACAAGAGCCGGATGCCCAGCAGTAAGGGAGCCACCCCAACTATGCAGATCTGATGGCAACCAGAAGCGTCCAGGTGGTATCACACCTCAAGCCTGGACAGACAGTAAGCAGGTGGTGTGGGACTACACATGTGCATCTTCCTTGGCTGATACCTATCTCCAATACACCAAGGAAGAAGGAATGGCAGCCGACTGCTTCAGGGAGTCCCAAAAGACTAGAAAATATGGCGGACTTGCCCATCATTATATGTTTGTTCCCATAGGCTAAGAAACCCTTGGCTCATGGGGAAAGAGTGCATCTAAGTTACTTAAGGAGCTAGGCAAAAGACTCATCAGGGTAACTAGGGATCCCAGGGCAGCTAGTATTCTGTTCAAGCGATTCAATGCTGCTGTTCAGAGGGGTAATGCCTGCTGTATTTTGGGCACACGCCCCAGCTCTGAAGAACTGGATGAGATTTTCGCATTATAATCAGTGACAAACACTTAACAATGTATACTAGACATTTATCTCTCACATCTCATGTACTGTATATGCCATCTTTATATCAACAGTGTATTTCTTAAACCTTTTTGTACCATATTATATAATTATATATATATATATATATATATATATATATATATATATATATATATATATATATAGATAGATATATATATATATATATATATATATATGTCGTGCCGAATATGTAAAACTTGCGATCTTGGCTTAAATAGCAACGCTCATATTGCCATATAGGACAAGCAAAAATTTGTGTATGCAATAATTTCGCAAAAATCATTCTGAACCTAACGAAAAAAATGTATTTCATTGTGTTTGTTAAGTATTAAATTATGGTAAACGTATTTAAAATATATTTAGTTGGGTTAGGCTAAAATAAATTGCGCTTGTTATAATAAGGTTAGGTAAGTTTTCTAAGATTCTTTTGGTGTAAAAATAATTTTTTTTATATTAACATTAATGAAAAAAATATATCTTTAAACGTATAAGAGAAAATTTTAGAAAGTACTTAATTTTATATGAGTTCTTGCTAATTGACCAGTTTTACAAATTCGGCACGACATATATTATTGCAACCACGAACGAGTAGTATTGATCAATAACAACACTGAACCATCCAAAGATTCGAACCGATGTTGTACTGGCCTGCCTCATGGTAAGCGAGAACCACATGACACTTTAAACCACAGGACCACCCAACCCTACAAGAATGGCGCAGCCAGCACACAGCTAGCTGTTGGGCCGCCATCTGAGGGCATACGGAGGTGTGGGAGCTTCTAAGCTAATTTCATTCTCATCCTTGACTAATGCAGTGTTGTTATTGATCAATACCACTCGTTCGTGGTTACAATAATAAATAAATACTGCTCCTGAGGCTAGTACACCAAACAGGGATGAGAATGAAATTAGCTTAGAAGCTCCCACACCTCCGTATGCCCTCGGTGGCCCTGGGTGGTCCTGTGGTTTAAAGCGTCATGTGGTTCTCGCTTACCATGAGGCAGACCAGTACAACATAAACACAATTAAGGGCAAATTCAATAAATACTTACATTTCGGCCTCACACTGAAGCTCCTTCGAGTCGATACTCGAGCAAATCAGTGAGTGATGTACTAAGTCAGGTGCAAGAACGAGTTTGGTGGTGAATAAACTAGTGCATTTATTGTTAGCAGTGATTTCATCAGAGTTTCGTTGTTCTTAATGATGCTGAAAATAAATCATTATATAATGAAAGATGAATGGAGATTTTTGTTTTTATTCTGTACACAATTTTTTTCTATTTAAAATGAAAATAGACGTATAATTAATATTACGGTTTAGATTCTTGACGTCCTGGAAAATTACTCTAGTTATTAAATTTCCGTCTGTTTACTCCACTGATGTTTTATTCAGGTCGCATATGGAAGGATTGCAGTTAAGGGGTCCTTCATTTTTCAGTCCACTGATTACACTATTGCTTGATTTTTGAAGGTAATGGTGTAATATTTTCTAGTGCGTAGGGATTGCATTTTTTCACGCTCTTATGCACGTTTTAGCAAAGAAATAATGTTCTGCATTGAGTTTTTATTTTCTCTATAATAAACTGTATTGACTCTTATGTATATTATCCATTCTGGAAGAAAAAAGTCCTATCAGATGCACAGTAATGATACTGCTTTCTTCAGTATTTAATGGAGTACAATCTGAGTGTATGTAGAATTAATTAAAAATCAAACTTTGCTTAGTTAAATCAGAAAATGAAATCTTGGCCTAACATGTTTGTCTAGTTAATAGGTATACCCAGGAAGGGTGTCCTACCAACTTTCTGCCTCTTGTTAAAATTTAATTCCAGGAACCAGGCATCAAAAAAATTCAAAGAACGCATCAGTAACATTTGCTCTTGCAAACCAAAGAAATGTTTCCTGTTCTAAATAGATTCCTTGCCATAGAAATTTGTGAGTAACACGCATGTGTAACACTTAGGTATTTTTTTAGCGAACGCTTCGCCTGTGCAGACATCTTCGGTCAAATACAGGCGATTATAACACTGAAGACTGTAAAAGTGCAGAGGTAATTTTGAGGTGATCAGTCCCTCCTCCTTGACAGAAGAGGGTCAGTCCCTTCGACTAATGGAGAAGCATGAGGCTTGTATATTATAGAACACGTCATAATTGAATGGAGCTTACTGGAATAAGAATGTCATGATGGCAGTCGTTAGAAATAGACTTGTTGAAGACATCCCATGTACCAAGACGCATTGGTGTTGTTTTGTCAAATTTCATAAAAATCACTGGTAATCACTAATGACAAGTTGATGAGTAAGATACCTTTGCAACATATAGGAATCTTTGTTGGGGAAGCCTTTCGCCTGCGCAGTAGGCTTCTTCGCATAAATATAGATTATAATGGAGTCAGTAGATGTCGCACGGTAATTTTGAGGTGATCAGTCCCTCAGCCTTGACATATAATGCATCGACTCAAGAGGTTCTCAGGTAAGTGAATTATGCTCTAAATTACCTCTTAATTTTGCGTACTAGGTTATTTCAATGATGAGAAAAATCGGAGTTGACTTCCTCTAACCCGTCAGTGTGTGAAAAAACAACATATACTTACATAGGTCTACCATCCTACTGTCAGAGTACAAAACATTTAACAAGCATGTGTTTCACACATGACAGGTCACGACAGAATTTTTGTCTCTAATATTTAGCCTTATAAGCAAACTTAGAAACATTTTTGACTAGTTTCTGGTGAGTGACCGATTTTTTTTTTTTGCTTATCTTACAGGTTATCTGTAAAATGTTCGACCGACAAAACGGCGGAGAAGCATCAATGGACAACTATAAGCGCACCAACTGCCAGAGATTATCGTTAAAGCAAACTTTAGGTAATGAAAACGATCGTAAGTGCACACGGGAAGCAGCACTGAACACGAGCGATATATTTCACCAGAGATTTAGTTTGATAAGAGATGATTATTTTTATTATACGAACATCCAGTGTTAAAAGGCTTAAACATTTAAAAAAATGTTTGTCGGTAAAAGTAAAGAAGCTGTGGACAATGATTCTTCTGAGAGCAAAAGTCTGTTCGCCCAACGTAATCAGTGTGAGATTCACAACCTAAGGTGTGTAATCTGTGGTTTTGTGAAGCACAAAAATTCTATTAAAAGTCTAGCAATTCAGAAACGAATAGAGGTGAAAAAAAAAATTCTTGGATGTAAGTGTACGCATGCAAGATGAAGTTTACACCAGAACTTGTGATTTATAGGACATTAAGTCAGTGTTCGGGGCGTACTTAAGTTGTCATAAAGCCTGTTTGAATATTACTTCTGTATGAACGTGTAAACACTCTAATTTACAATAATGATAAATCGTTTACTTGCAAACAAAATGTTCGACTGGGCATAATAAACAACATAGTGATTGGCCTTGAAAATGGTGAGGGAACATGCACTCAGTTTTATCAGGGACTATTTGAATAATTATCTAAGATTCAGAAAATCATGAAACTAAGCCTAGTATCAAGAAACTGAAAGGTTAAAGTACTCTCCACTGGCCACTTTGGAGACAGGATTTGCTTTTTAAAGTCAAACGAAGTAAACAAATCCATGTTTTTAGCAATAAAATAACAGCTAAGGAACTGTCTCAAACCATCCGAGCTACTGACGATGATGGTGATTTTGACCTTAACGATTGGATTTCTGATGCTACTGATTTTAAACCATCCTTCAATTCTGTGACAATCCTAAAATCTCTATAGATTTTCTTTGCAGCATTACTCAGTTTTGATGCAAATTAGTTTAATACGTGTAATTAAGATTAATGGAATCAAAATCAGTGGAGTCGAGCACTGAGATTCACGTTTCCAAGCAACTTCGACAAAGCTGTGTTCACAATAAGAACATTCGACAATTTTGATAATGATGAAGCCGACCTTTCAGGAAAAGGGCTCAGTCATTCTACTGAGGAAGTCTTGTTCCAGGATGATGTGGGTTTACAGTCACGAAAGCCCAGGATTTCTCAAGCAAACACCCAATGTGAACCCAAAGAATTTAATACTGACGTGAAAAGCCAGTAGATGAAACAAGTCAATGGGCACTGCAATAGGGCAGATTTCACTGAGGAGCTTATTGTATCAGCCAAGTGTATTGTGCACTGAATCATACCATGTCATTATGATAAAGCGTAAGCACATAACCATCATAACTACAACACAAACCAAAGTGATTGAAGCTTGTTATTTGAGTTGCACTTTTCCATATGTCATAAAGTATTTCGCGGTTCATAATATGCAGTTGTGTTTTTCTCGTTCTCTGTGTAAATCGTAGTACATAATATAGATTATATCATACAGCTGTCGGCGTTTAGATCCAGAGGCCCCAGATTTCTAATCGCTAGTAGGTTTATCAATATCACCCATATAGTAGGCAGAGGTAAATAGTGAAAATGATTGTTATAGGAATGCAGTTAGTAGCCTGAGTAGATCTATAACCCACTATAATAACACGAACGTAGAAAAGTATGACTATGGAGCAACGTGCAATGTGAACAGACTGACTGATGTTGTAGTGGCCAGGCTCAGGCTTGGTTACAAATACTTCTTGCAGTTTGGGAGACACACAGATGATGATCAAACTAAATGCAAATTATGTGATCAGGCATATGGTCACTGTCTTGAATACTATGTGCTTAATTACCCACTTATTGAGGAATACAGAGACAGACAGTATAATAACCTAAGTGACATGTCAAGATATCTTATTAATGAAAATAAGTGGTGACGTGTACTTAGCTCTGTGAAGACCTGTTTGCGCGCTCTCTACGAATTGAAGCAAGATGCCCTCCATCGAGCAATTTTACCAACAGCTTAAGGAAGAATTGAGGATGGCGAAGACGGAGATTCGGCGGCTGACCGAGGAAAACAAGAAGATTCGTAGTAGTCCTCCTGTTTTGAGTCCTCAGGTCAAGAAGGGAAACTGGTCAGTGGCTGGACAGCATGGAACGACGTTGACGATCAAGAAGACGAATAGAAAGGTAGAAACGATGAAGAAGAGACTGCCGTGGAAACTGTTGTGGGAACATCTAATACATTCTCAGTGCTACCCGACGAATGTGAGTCGACTACTGGGAACGTCACGACGAACGACACCAAGGAAGGTAAGAATATTGTTGTTGGGGATAGCCAAGTTAGGTATATGGATAGAGCGTTCTGCTTGAAGGACAGGAGTAGGAGACAGAGGGTTTGCTTTCCTGGCGCTGGGATGGAGGATATTGTTAGCCGTCTGGATGACATCATGAGAGGTAATGGGAGCAATCCTATTATCTGTCTCAGCTCTGGAGGCAACGATGTTGGCAGACGTAGGAGTGAAGACCTGATTAGCAGGTATAGGTCAGCAATAGAAACAATTAGGAAGGGTGGGAACCCTGTCATATGTGGTATTTTGCCAAGGAGAGGAGTTGGAAATGAATGGTTGTCCAGGAAAATTGGTGTCAATTGCTGGCTGGACAAATACCGTAAGGAAAATGTGGTAACATTCATTGACAACTGGGACCTCTTCTATGGCAGAAATGACATGTATGCCAGGGATGGGCTTCACTTATCTAGGTCTGGGGTGGGAGCACTGGCAACTGCGGTGGAGGGAGCTGTTAGGACTTTAAACTAGGAATAGTTAGTGGTATGGGTTTTGGCAGGAAAAATGTGAAGTCCCAGTGTAGTAATATTATGAGTTCTAGGGGAACTAGTAATAAGCAGAACGAGGTAGATATTGAAAAGCCAGTGACACAGGGTGATAAGGACAGTAATAGGTTTAGTAGAAAAACAGAAATGAGGAGGAAGGGTAAAGAGAAAGGAGAATCTTTCAATGTTTATTATGCTAATAGCCGTAGTGCTAGGAATAAGATGGACGAGTTGAGATTAGTTGCAAGTGCAGGTAACATTGATGTATTTGCCTTAACTGACACGTGGTTTAATTCAAAAAGTCGGGACATGCCTGCGGAATGTCACATTCAGGGTTTTAAATTGTTCCAAGTAGATAGAAGTATCGGGAAGGGGGGTGGGGTGGCATTGTATGTCCGAGATCGCTTGAACTGTTGCATAAAAACGGGTATTAAATCTGAAGTAACACATAGAGAGTCTGTTTGGATAGAATTTTCAGAGGGGCATGAAAAACTGATTTTAGGAGTGATATACCGTCCCCCAAACTTAGATAGGGACCAAGGGAGACTACTATGGGAGGAAATTGTTAAGGCCACAAGGCATGATAATGTAGTAATTCTAGGAGACTTTAACTTTAGTCATATTGATTGGAATTTCTTGACTGGGAATTTAGAATCATACGACTTCTTAGAAGTAGTTCAGGATTGTTTTTTGAAGCAGTTTGTAACAGAACCTACAAAGGGAAATAACCTACTTGACTTAGTTCTGGCAAACAATGAATCCCTTGTTAATAATTTAGAAATTTCAGAGGAACTGGGTGCTAGCGACCACAAATCAATTACATTTAGCATTGAATGGAAGTATGATAGTAGCGATAACTCAGTAACAGTCCCAGATTTTCGCTTAGATTACGATGGGCCTACGATGGGGTAACGAAGAGAGCTATCAATATGACAGTTTTCTGAACACTATACGTGCTGCTCAAAGAACGTTTATCCCGTATAAAGAAATTAGATCAAATAGAAATGACCCAAAATGGATGAATAATAGGCTCAAATATCTTCTAGGGCATAAGAAAGGAATTTATAGGCGTATCAAAAGAGGTGAGGGTCATCTTATGAATCAGTATATTGACATTAAGAGAGACATTAAAAAGGGGATAAGAAAAGCTAAAATGGACTATGAAATTAAAGTTGCTAGGGATTCTAAAACTAACCCAAAAAGTTTTTTCCAGGTCTATAGAACAAAAGTTAGAGATAAGATAGGTCCCCTTAAAAATAACTATGGGCATCTTACTAACAAAGAGAATGAAATGTGCTCGATTTTAAATAATTATTTTCTCTCGATTTTTACTCAGGAAGACACTAACAATATTCCAGTAATTAATTTTTATAGTGGGCTAGAAGAAGATAAATTATGTAACATCACAGTCACTAGTGAAATGGTTGTGAAGCAGATAGACAGACTGAAGCAAAATAAGTCGCCGGGTCCTGATGAGGTTTTTTCAAGGGTTCTTAAGGAATGCAAAATGGAACTCTGTGAATCATTAACTAATATTTTTAATATATCTCTTTAAACAGGTGTAGTATCTGATATGTGGAAGATGGCTAATGTAATTCCTATTTTTAAAACAGGGGACAAGTCGTTACCGTCAAATTACCGCCCAATAAGCCTGACCTCAATTGTAGGCAAATTACTTGAGTCAATTATACCTCAGATTATAAGAAGCCATTTCGATAAGCATAGCTTGATTAATGATGCTCAGCATGGATTCACAAGAGGCCGGTCTTGTCTAACTAATTTATTAACTTTCTTCAGTACAGCTTTTGAGGCTGTTGACCACGATAAAGAGTTTGATATTATCTACTTAGATTTTAGTAGGGCTTTTGATAGAGTTCTGCACCAAAGACTGTTAAATAAAGTGGCAGCTCATGGCATTGGGGAAAAAGTGCTCTCGTGGATCGAGTCATGGCTCACAGACAGGAAGCAGAGAGTGTCCATAAATGGGGTTAAATCCGAGTGGGGATCTGTAACAAGTGGCGTTCCACAGGGATCAGTCTTGGGCCCGTTGTTGTTTATAATATATATCAATGACCTTGATGAGGGAATTATTAGTGATATGAGCAAATTCGCCGATGACACAAAGATAGGTAGGATAATTGATTCAAACGTAGATGTTAGGGAACTTCAGGAGGATTTAAACAAACTATATTCTTGGTCAGAAAAGTGGCAGATGCAGTTCAATGTAGATAAATGCAAGGTTCTGAAGCTCGGAAGTGTCCATAACCCTAGCACTTGTAAGTTAAATGATGTAGAACTTAGCCATACAGATTGCGAAAAGGACTTGGGGGTTATGGTGAGCAGCAACCTTAAACCAAGACAGCAATGCCTAAGCGTACGTAATAAGGCAAATTGTTAGGTAAGACACATATGCAACAGTTAGGTATCTTTATTTTGAAACGTTTCAGACAGCGGAACAATGCTCTTCTCCAGACTGAGGGACTGACCACCTCAAAACTTTAAGGGTGATGGACTGATTACATCGTCTTCAAGTATCTTCTGCTTCCTTCAACTTTTCTGTACTCGACTGAAGAAGCCTACTGTGTAGGCGAAACGTTTCAAAATAAAGATACCTAACTGTTGCATATGTGTCTTACCTAACAATCTGTCGGTATTTTATACCATTTTAATGTTCGTAATAAGGCAAATAGATTAATGGGATTTATATCAAGAAGTGTAAGCATCAGAAGTCCAGAGGTCATACTGCAGCTTTATACATCATTAGTAAGGCCTCACCTAGATTATGCAGCTCAATTCTGGTCTCCATATTACAGAATGGACATAAATTCGTTAGAAAACATTCAGCGTAGGATGACTAAATTAATACATAGCATTAGAAATCTTCCTTATGAAGAAGGATTGAAGACTCTTGTTAGACATAAGAACATAAGAACATAAGAAAGGAGGAACACTGCAGCAGGCCTGTTGGCCCATACTAGGCAGGTCCTTTACAATTCATCCCACTAACAAACATTTGACCAACCCAATTTTCAATGCTACCCAAGAAATAACCTCTGATGTGCAAGTCCCACTCAAATCCAACCCCTCCCACTCATGTACTTATCCAACCTAAATTTGAAACTACCCAAAGTCCTAGCCTCAATAACCCAACTAGGTAGACTGTTCCACTCATCAACTACCCTATTTCCAAACCAATACTTTCCTATGTCCTTTCTAAATCTAAACTTATCTAATTTAAATCCATTACTGCGGGTTCTCTCTTGGAGAGATATCCTCAAGACCTTGTTAATATCCCCTTTATTAATACCTATCTTCCACTTATACACTTCGATCAGGTCTCCCCTCATTCTTCGTCTAACAAGTGAATGTAACTTAAGAGTCTTCAATCTTTCTTCATAAGGAAGATTTCTAATGCTATGTATTAATTTAGTCATCCTACGCTGAATGTTTTCTAACGAATTTATGTCCATTCTGTAATATGGAGACCAGAATTGAGCTGCATAATCTAGGTGAGGCCTTACTAATAATGTATAAAGCTGCAGTATGACCTCTGGACTTCTGTTGCTTACACTTCTTGATATAAATCCCAGTAATCTATTTGCCTTATTACGTACGCTTAGGCATTGCTGTCTTGGTTTAAGGTTGCTGCTTACCATAACCCGCCAAGTCCTTTTCGCAATCTGTATGGCTAAGTTCTACATTATTTAACTTATAAGTGCTAGGGTTATGGACACTTCCGAGCTTCAGAACCTTGCATTTATCTACATTGAACTGCATCTGCCACTTTTCTGACCAAGAGTAGAGTTTGTCTAAATCCTCCTGAAGTTCCCTAACATCTACGTTTGAATCAATTATCCTACCTATCTTCGTGTCATCGGCGAATTTGCTCATATCACTAGTAATTCCTTCATCAAGATCATTGATATATATTATAAACAACAACGGGCCCAAGACTGATCCCTGTGGAACGCCACTTGTTACTGATCCCCACTCGGATTTAACCCCATTTATGGACACTCTCTGCTTCCTGTCTGTGAGCCATGATTCGATCCACGAGAGCACTCTTCCCCAGTGCCATGAGCTGCTACTTTCTTCAACAGTCTTTGGTGCGGAACTCTATCAAATGCCTTACTAAAATCTAAGTAAATAATATCAAATTCTTTATCGTGGTCAACAGCCTCAAAAGCTTTACTGAAAAAAGTTAATAAATTAGTTAGACAAGACCGGCCTCTTGTGAATCCATGCTGAGTATCATTAATCAAGCTATGCTTATCGAGATGGCTTCTTATAATTTGAGCTATAATTGTCTCTAGTAATTTGCCTACAATTGAGGTCAGGCTTATTGGGCGGTAATTTGACGGTAACGACTTGTCCCCTGTTTTAAAAATAGGAATTACATTAGCCATCTTCCACATATCAGACACTACACCTGTTTGAAGAGATAAATTAAAAATATTAGTTAATGGTTCACAGACTTCCATTTTGCATTCCTTTAGAACCCTTGAAAAAACCTCATCAGGACCCGGTGACTTATTTTGCTTCAGTCGGTCTATCTGCTTCACAACCATTTCACTAGTGACTATGATGCTACATAATTTATCTTCTTCTGGCCCACTATAAAAATTAATTACCGGAACACTACTAGTGTCTTCCTGTGTAAAAACCGAGAGAAAATAATTATTTAAAATCGAGCACATTTCATTCTCTTTGTCAGTAAGATGCCCATAGTTATTTTTAAGGGGACCTATCTTATCTCTGACTTTTGTTCTATATACCTGGAAAAAACTTTTTGGGTTAGTTTTAGAATCCCTAGCAACTTTAATTTCATAGTCCCTTTTAGCTTTTCTTATCCCCTTTTTAATGTCCCTCTTAGTGTCAATATACTGATTCATGGAAATAAATGGTATAAAATACCGACACAATGGCAATATAAACACAAATGCAGTATAATGTGATCCTTTATTGACTACGTTTCGCCCACACAGTGGGCTTTTTCAAGTCACAAACAGAACTACCTGGGGTGGAAGGAACGCGAGTATTTATAGTCCGGCTGAGGTCAGGTGAAGAATGCTGCATCTGATGATGTACCGAGTTGGGTTGTAGAGTCTAAAAACTTGGGTAGCTTGGAAAGGAGACTGGACAAGTTTGTGAGCAGACCTTCTACAGTGTTCTTATGTGGGATAGCGATGAGGAAGTTTCTTGGCAAGTGGTTCAGCTATGTTATAGAAGCCACTATTCTGGTTGAAGTTGTCGGATATAGAAATAAGTGATGATTCCAGGATTCTTCGGTATTGAGTGTTGTCTTCTGTGGCGATAAGTCTTGAGTTTCTGTAGTTTATCAAGTGGTTGTGTGAATTACGGTGTTGTACGCAGGCATTCCTTGTGTCGTCAGACCTGCTTGCGTATTGGTGTTCTGAAATACGTGTTTGGAGGTCCCTTGATGTTTCGCCCACGTATAACTTGTTGCAGTCATTACAAGGGATTATGTATACCCCTGCAGAGGATGGAGGCTTGTCCTGCCTACTACTGGTGATGTCCTTGATGGTCGTGGTTGTGGAGGTAGATACTTGGAATGATGTTTTGGCAAAGATGTTGGAAACATGTTTGGCAATGGAGTTGGTGGGAAGGACTATGTATCTCTTCTCGGCAGTGTCTTCTCTGGGTGTGTTGAAGATGTTTAGTGCTCGCCGTCTGCAGTCTCTGATGAAGTGACGAGGATAGTGGAGTTTGGAAAATACTTGTTCAATTATAGTGCATTCTTCCTCAAGGAACTCGTTGCTGCAGATTCTGAGTGCACGCAGGAAGAAGCCTATAATTACACCACGTTTGGTTTTGGTGTCGTGGTGAGAGTAGAAGTGGAGAAGATCGTTTTGGTTGGTGGGTTTTCGATAGACTTTAAAACGAAGTTCGTGGTCAGCTTTGCAGAGTAGAACATCAAGGAAAGGAAGAGTGTTGTCGACCTCTTCTTCAAGTGTGAACTGGATTGAAGGCTCGACCTGGTTGAGCTTGTCTTGGAGAGCTTGAACGTTGAAGCGTTTAGGAGTTATGAGGAGAATGTCGTCAACATAACGGAGCCAGGTGACAGACGAAGGAATAATGGTGGAGAAACGTTCGGCTTCTAGATGTTCCATGTATAGGTTCGCCAGGACTGCACTGAGTGGCGAACCCATGGGTAGTCCAAAAGTCTGCTGAAAGAGGTGATTTTCAAAAGAGAAACACGTAAAGCCAACACATAGTTCAACCAGGTCGATGAAATCGCTGGCTGGAATGGGAAGATCAAGTGAATCGTCAATTTTCTTGCGCAAGAGATCGATGGCTTGTTTAGTAGGTACTTTAGTGAATAGGGAAGTCACGTCAAGGCTGGAAAGTTTCTTGTTCCTGATGTTGATGTTGCGAATGCGATTGAGAAGATCACCTGAGTGTTTGAGATGTGCTGGACTGATAGTGCCCAAGAGTTTCGAGAGGACAGGAATTCTCGCCAAACACCTCTCGAAACTCGAAGCTGACCACGAACTTCGTTTTAAAGTCTATCGAAAACCCACCAACCAAAACGATCTTCTCCACTTCTACTCTCACCACGACACCAAAACCAAACGTGGTGTAATTATAGGCTTCTTCCTGCGTGCACTCAGAATCTGCAGCAACGAGTTCCTTGAGGAAGAATGCACTATAATTGAACAAGTATTTTCCAAACTCCACTATCCTCGTCACTTCATCAGAGACTGCAGACGGCGAGCACTAAACATCTTCAACACACCCAGAGAAGACACTGCCGAGAAGAGATACATAGTCCTTCCCACCAACTCCATTGCCAAACATGTTTCCAACATCTTTGCCAAAACATCATTCCAAGTATCTACCTCCACAACCACGACCATCAAGGACATCACCAGTAGTAGGCAGGACAAGCCTCCATCCTCTGCAGGGGTATACATAATCCCTTGTAATGACTGCAACAAGTTATACGTGGGCGAAGCATCAAGGGACCTCCAAACACGTATTTCAGAACACCAATACGCAAGCAGGTCTGACGACACAAGGAATGCCTGCGTACAACACCGTAATTCACACAACCACTTTATAAACTACAGAAACTCAAGACTTATCGCCACAGAAGACAACACTCAATACCGAAGAATCCTGGAATCATCACTTATTTCTATATCCGACAACTTCAACCAGAATAGTGGCTTCTATAACATAGCTGAACCACTTGCCAAGAAACTTCTTCATCGCTATCCCACATAAGAACACTGTAGAAGGTCTGCTCACAAACTTGTCCAGTCTCCTTTCCAAGCTACCCAAGTTTTTAGACTCTACAACCCAACTCGGTACATCATCAGATGCAGCATTCTTCACCTGACCTCAGCCGGACTATAAATACTCGCGTTCCTTCCACCCCAGGTAGTTCTGTTTGTGACTTGAAAAAGCCCACTGTGTGGGCGAAACGTAGTCAATAAAGGATCACATTATACTGCATTTGTGTTTATATTGCCATACTGATTCATAAGATGACCCTCGCCTCTTTTGATACGCCTATAAATTCCTTTCTTATGCCCTAGTAGATATTTCAGCCTATTATTCATCCATTTTGGGTCATTTCTATTTGATCTAATTTCTTTATAAGGGATAAATGTTCTTTGAGCAGCATGTATTGTGTTCAGAAAACTGAGGGAAGACCTGATCGAAGTGTATAAGTGGAAGATAGGTATTAATAAAGGGGATATTAATAAGGTCTTGAGGATATCTCCCCAAGAGAGAACCCGCAGTAATGGATTTAAATTAGATAAGTTTAGATTTAGAAAGGACACAGGAAAGTATTGGTTTGGAAACAGGGTAGTTGATGAGTGGAACAGTCTACCTAGTTGGGTTATTGAGGCTAGGACTTTGGGTAGTTTCAAATTGAGGTTGGATAAGTACATGAGTGGGAGGGGTTGGATTTGAGTGGGACTTGCACATCAGAGCTTATTTCTTGGGTAGCATTGAAAATTGGGTTGGTCAAATGTTTTGTTAGTGGGATGAATTGTAAAGGACCTGCCTAGTATGGGCCAACAGGCCTGCTGCAGTGTTCCTCCTTTCTTATGTTCTTATGTTTAAATATACTAAGCAAATTTCCTAAATTTGCTTGTAACAGATAAGTGAACTGTAGATGTGTAGATAAAAAAAACATATGTACTCCTTTTAACCCTTTTGGGGCCTACTTCCTGGGTCTTTTGTGTATCCATATGCTATTGCTCTACCGTCCACAGGATGGATATGGGGTGCTCAATAAGCTAGACACAATCAATATCATCCTGTAGGCTGACAGCCTGACCTGCTTTACATGAATTAAACTCATTTGCATCAAAATTGAACGATTTTACTAAAACCTCAAAAGAGGTTTAGGCATTGTATAGAATTCCAGGCATCTTCAACTCAGAGCATTACAAAACCGATCGTTAAGGGCAAAATATACAACTAACGTTGACTGTCGTATTAACCTAGTAATATACAACTAACGTTGACTGTCGTATTAACTAAGTAATCTCCTGGACGGGATCTCTAAATCAGGCTGTTTAAGCTTTTTTTCAGCTATTATTCCATTGCTAAAAATAATTCTTGGAATTGGTTGTTTGTTTTGACCATGACAAAACAAATCCTGTTCCCAGAATGGTTAGTTAGAAGTACCTTAACCTCTCAATTTTTGGAAGTAGGACTACTTTCATGATTTTCTTAACCCATGAAAACCATTCGTAGAGTCTTTGACACAGGTAAAATCATATCTCTTGCCATTTTCAACACTAGTCTCAATGTTTTTTTTTCATAATGCTCATGCAAGCATTTTGTTGGAAAGCTAAAGACTCGTCGTTTTAGTGCGTTTCAATGCTTGCATGCTTATTCAAACACTATGACAATATAAGTCCGCCCTGGAAACTGAGTTAATTTCCTACAAATCATCAGTTCTGGTGTAAATTTCATCTTGCATGAACATACTTTCCTCCAAGAATTTATCAGAGCTGTTCGCTTCTAATTTGCGATACTTTTGTAGACTCGTTTGCGCTTCATAAAATCACATATTAGACATCTCAGATTGTGAATTTCACACTGATTCAGTTGGCTTTGGCCGAGTAGTGATTATTGATCGAATATTGAATTGAAACAGATCTTTACTTTCAGAAGAATCATTGTCCTCAGCTTCTTTACTTCTGCTAACAAACCCTTTTAATAATATGTCAATCTTTTATCACTGGATGTTTATATAATGAAGAAAATCGTCATCTCTTATCGTCCCGTAAGCGCCTCCGGCCTCCGGCTCTAAGGATAATCTTTGACAGATGATGCACTTATGCTGTCCACTGATGCCTCAGAATCAACAATAAGCTTCCCAGATATTTCCGTCGTTTTGCTAGTCGAATATTTTACACTGAACAGAAATCAGTCACAAGGATCAGTCATTCTGAAAAGAGGGTAAATTACCAACCCTACTAAAAGGCCAATTTGATTTTAGGTGACCCACAGTGCACATTAATTTCTATGCTATCATTTTACTAAGGAATTAAAGCCTTAAAAAAACTTAAATATGGGCTGCATGTCCACCATAAACATGTATCGCAGGGATGTTAAATATTTACTAAATATTATGTGATTTTATGCCTAATTATATTTGAAAACAAAAATGTAATAATTTATTGTATAGAAGTATATAAAATAAACCATTTAAGTGGTCAACCGTGCTTTTTAGTTCAATTATAACGAAGATATTGCTGTTTTAATTCCCCATAATACTAAATATTGCAGCCAAAAATTCTACGGCGACCATGAGAAGAGAAACCATTTTCTTACTGCTGGATTAGAGGAAGTCTACCATGATTTTCCCAGCACTCAAATGGTCCACTACGTAACATTAAAAAAAGTAACATAGGGTACATTTCATGTACATAGATCATCATCAGCCGATGGACTCATCAGGTGGTCAGTTCATTATCCTAAAACTGAAGACATGAGACCAGAGACTTATATTCTGGAACTACAAATGAAGTGAAGCATTTGAAATGTAAACGAAACGTAATGCTAATAAAGAAACGTAATGCTAATAAAGAAACTTAATACTAATAAAGAAACGTAATACGATGTTATTAGCTTTAAGATTTATGCAAAATATTTGACGTATTCTATATGAAGGTAAGAGAGAAACATCAGGGACGGGTAGAAAATAAATTAAATCCACATTTTTAACGGAAAAATCATACTTGAAAGAAAACACACTTAAAGAAAACCATTTTTTTTCTCAAAATAAAGGGAAATGATAAAGTTAAGCCACTTGTAAAATATAACAACACAGCGGCTTCCAGTAAGAGGGCAAAGGAATATTTTTTTCCGCTTCTTCTTTTGAATGTTATATTATAATTAATTTTGATATTCAATGAATATTTTCATATCCTGCACCCCATTATTGTTAATTCAGATATATATATATATATATATATATATATATATATATATATATATATATATATATATATATATATATATATATATAGATATATATATATGCAATAAGATCACAGTAAACAGGTGATTTCAAAATATGCAAAACAACCACTCTGAAAGAATAGAGAAATTCCAAGCGCTTTCGTGACTACTCACATTATCAAGGAACTATGAAACCATAGTTCCTTGATAATGTGAGTAGTCACGAAAGCGCTTGGAATTTCTCTATTCTTTCAGAGTGGTTGTTTTGCATATATATATATATATATATATATATATATATATATATATATATATATATATATATATATATATATATATATATATATAATGTGTGTGTGTGTGTGTGTGTGCCGTGCTGAATACGTAAAACTTGCTATTTTGGCTTAAATAGCAATGCTCTTCTTGCCGAATAAGGCAAGTAAAAATTTCTGTATGCAATAAATTCGCAAAAATCATTCTGAACCTAACGAGAAAAATATATTTCATTGTGTCTGTTTATTATTAAATTATTGTAAAGTTATGAAAACTATGTTTAATTGGATTAGTCTAAATTAAATTGCGCTTGCTATAACAAGGTTAGGTAAGTTTTCTAAGGTTCTTTTGGTACAAAATTATTAATTTTCAAACTAACATAAATGAAAAAATACATATCTTTAATCGTATAAGAGAAAATAATAGAAACGATTTAATTTTAAATGAGTTCTTGCTAATTGACCAAGTTTACCTATTCGGCACGACATATATATATATATATATATATATATATATATATATATATATATATATATATATATATATATATATATATATATATATATATATATATATATATTATATATATTATTGTAACCACGAAAGAGTGGTATTGAATCAATAACAACACTGCGACTAGCCGAGGATTCGAACCCATGTCGTTTTGGCCCTCCTCATGGTGAACGAAAATCACATGACGCTCTAACCCACAATACCACGCAATTCTAAAAAAAATCAAGCACCGGCAGAGCTAGGTGTTTTACCTTGATCCGAGGACATACGGTGGTGTGGGTGCCTCTGAGCTACACCAAACGGGAAATAGAATGAAATTAGCTCAGAGGCTCCCACACCACCGTGTATATATATATATATATATATATATATATATATATATATATATATATATATATATATATATATATATATATATATATATATTAACAAGTCGGCCGTCTCCCACCGAGGCAGGGTGACCCAAAAAAAAGAAAGAAAATCCCCAAAAAGAAAATACTTTCATCATTCAACACTTTCACCTCACTCACACACAATCACTGTTTTTGCAGAGGTGCTCAGAACACAACAGTTTAGCTGCGTGTGCGTATAAAGATACACAACATATCCCTCCAAACTGCTAATATCCCAAACCCTTCCTTTAGAGTGCAGGCATTGTACTTCCAATTTCCAGGACTCAAGTCCAGCTATATAAAAATAACCGGTTTCCTGAATCCCTTCACTAAATATTACCCTGCTCACACTCCAACAGATCGTCAGGTCACAAATACCATTCGTCTCCATTCACCCCTATCGAACACGCTCATGCACGCCAGCTGGAAATCCAAGTCCCTCGCCCACAAAACCTCCCTTACCCCTTCCTTCCAACCTTTTCGAGGACGACCGCTTCCCCGCCTTCCTTCCCCTACAGATTTATACGCTCTCCATGTCATTCTACTTTGATCCATTCTCTCTAAATGACCAAACCACCTCAACAACCCCTCTTCAGCCCTCTGACTAATAATTTTATTAACTCCACACCTTCTCCTAATTTCCACACTCCGAATTTTCTGCATAATATTTACACCACACATTGCCCGTAGACAGGACATCTCCATTGCCTCCAACCGCCTCCTCGCTGCTGCATTCACAACCCTAGCTTGACACCCATATAAGAGTGTTGGTACTACTATACTTTCATACATTCCCTTCTTTGCCTCCATAGATAACGTTTTTTGACTCCACATATACCTCAATGCACCACTCACCTTTTTTCCTCATCAATCTATGATTAACCTCATCCTTCATAAATCCATCCGCCGACACATTCACTTCTTCCATACACCTCCTCCCCAATTTGATATCCAATTTTTCTTTATCTAAATCATTTGATACCCTCATCACCTTACTCTTTTCTATGTTCAATTTCAACTTTCTACCTTTACACACACTCTCAAACTCATCCACTAACCTTTGCAATTTTTCTTTAGAATCACCCATGAGCACAGTATCATCAGCAAAAAGCAACTGTGTCAATTCCCATTTTTAATTTGATTCCCCATAATTTAATCCCACCCCTCTCCCGAACACCCTAGCATTTACTTCTTTTACAACCCCATCTATAAATATATTAAACAACCATGGTGACATTACACATCGCTGTCTAAGACCTACATTTACCGGGAAATAGTCTCCCTCTCTTCTACACATCCTAACCTGAGCCTCATTATCCTCATAAGAACTCTCTACAGCATTTAGTAACTTACCACCTATTCCATATACTTGCAACATCTGCCACATTGCTCCCCTATCCACTCTATCATATGCATTTTCTAAATTCATAAATGCAATAAAAACTTCCCTACCTTTATCTAAATACTGTTCACATATATGCTTCAATGTAAACACTTGATCTACACATCCCCTACCCACTCTGAAACCTCCTTGCTCATCCGCAATCCTACATTCTGTCTTACCTCTAATTCTTTCAATTATAACCCTACTGTACACTTTTCCTGGTATACTCAGTAAACTTATTCCTCTATAATTTTTACAGTCTCTTTTGTCCCCCTTCCCTTTATATAAAGGGACTATACATGCTCTCTGCTAATCCCTAGGTACCTTCCCCTCTTTCATACATTTAATAAACAAAAATACCAACCACTCCAACACTATATCATCCCCCCCTGCTTTTAACATGTCTGTCATGATCCCGCCAGTTCCAGCTGCTTTACCCCCTTTCATTCTACGTAATGCCTCACGCACCTCCCCCACACTCACATCCTGCTCTTCTTCACTCCTAAAAGATGGTATACCTCCCTGGCCAGTGCATAAAATTACCGCTTCCCTTTCTTCGTCGACATTTAGAAGTTCCTCAAAATATTCTCGCCATCTACCCAAAACCTCCGTCTCCCCATCTACTAACTCCCCTACTCTGTTCTTAACTGACGAATCCAATTTTTTTTCTTATTTTCATTAAAATTTCTTGACAGTACCTCTCCCACTCTATCATCTGCTCTCCTTTTGCACTCTCTTACCACTCTCTTCACCTTCCTTTTACTCTCCATATACTCTGCTCTTCTTATAACACTTCTGCTTTATTAGAACCTCTCATAAGCTAACTTTTTCTCTTTTATCACACTCTTTACCCATCATTCCACCAATCACTCCTCTTTCCTCCTGCACCCACTCTCCTATAACCACAAACCTCTGCCCCACATTCTAATACTGTATTTTTAAAACTATTCCAACCCTCTTCAACCCCCCCTCCCCCACTACTCATACTTGCACAAGCCCACCTTTCTGCCAATAGTTGCTTATATCTCACCCGAACTTCCTCCTCCCTTAGTTTGATAAATTAGACACAAGTGCAACTCTTGGGTATCTTTTATTGAGGAAACGTTTCGCCACACAGTGGCTTCATCAGTCCATACGTAGGAGAAACTTGAAGAACAGGAGGAGAATGAGGTAATCAGTCCCTCAACCTTGAGTCGATGTGTTCAGTCCATCAATCTTGAATAGAATAAGGCATATGAGCGGAGAAGCAGCTCATAAACCGTATGGCAGGAGAGGTGCAGCAGTCATAGGTGGTGTTACATTTGTTCAATGTGGAAGTAGGTCGTGCTTGCCTAATTCTTGGGCACGACCTACTTCCACATTGAACAAATGTAACACCACCTATGACTGCTGCACCTCTCCTGCCATACGGTTTATGAGCTGCTTCTCCGCTCATATGCCTTATTCTATTCAAGATTGATGGACTGAACACATCGACTCAAGGTTGAGGGACTGATTACCTCATTCTCCTCCTGTTCTTCAAGTTTCTCCTACGTATGGACTGATGAAGCCACTATGTGGAGAAACGTTTCCTCAATAAAAGATACCCAAGAGTTGCACTTGTGTCTAATTTATCAACATGTCGGTTCTCTGAAACATTCATCTACTCCCTTAGTTTATACACTTTCACCTCCCTCTTACTTGTTGTTGCCATTTTCCTCTTTTCCCATCTACCTCTTACTCTAACTGTAGCTACAACTAGATAATATTCCGATATATCAGTTGCCCCTCTATAAACGTGTACATCCTGGAGCCTACCCATCAACCTTTTAGCCACCAAACTACTTTCATTACGTGCTATATCATATCTTTTATATTTATATATCCTCTTCATAAAATATGTATTACTTAATACCAAAACTCTTTCTACACATAGCTCAATTAAAGGCTCCCCATTTTCATTTACCCCTGGCACCCCAAATTTACCTACTACTCCCTCCACAACATTTTTGCCCACTTTATCATTGAAATCCCCAGCCACCATTACTCTCACACCGCCATATATATATATATATATATATATATATATATATATATATATATATATATATATATATATATATATATATATATGTATATACATATATATGTATATACATATATATATATATATATATATATATATATATATATATATATATATATGTATATACATATATACATATATATATATATATATATATATATATATATATACATATATATATATATATATATATATATATATATATATATATATATATATATATATATATATATATATATATACCCCTCGTGGGGGACCTACAACTGGTGAAAACACAGGGAGAAGACTTGGGACTCATCCTCAATCCCTCTAAGTGTGAAATCATCACAGCGAACCAGGAAATAATCAATGCTGTTCGAAGAATCCTCCCGGAAATCTCAACTACAACTCCGTCCAACAGTACCCTCTTGGGGGCACCGCTGGGTCACCAGGCCATCGATACTGTCCTCAGGGACAAATTGAATGACCTTATGAGAATGGAGGAGAGAATAAGCGATCTTGATGCCCATGATGCTCTGTATCTCCTCACAAGGTGTCTTACTATGCCAAGACTCACTTACTTCTTGAGGTGTGCACCCTCTTTTGACAACCCAACACTTGATGAATATGATGCACACCTGAGATCAACTTTTAAGAAGGCACTGAACCTGTCACTAGAGGATGAGCAATGGGATCAGGCAACCCTCCCAGTGCGACTGGGAGGTATAGGGGTGCGTAAAGCAACGCATGTTGCTTTACCTGCTTTTCTGTCTTCGTGTTTGGCTTCCAGTGCATTAGTCAAGAAGATAGTGCCCGAACGCTTGAGAGACTTGGTAGGAGCTCAAGACCCCAGGTTTACTGAAGCAGCAATTCGGTGGGACACCCTTACAGACTCCTCCAGTAGACCAGCTCCTCCCAAACAGCACAAACAGTCCCACTGGGACAAACCGATCATGGAAAAAATCGCCAACACAATGCTCTCCAATGCTTCAGGAAAGAACAAAGCTCGTCTCCTGGCAGTGAAGGCACCACACTCAGGAGATTTCCTGTTAGCTGTTCCCAATTCCTCCCTGGGCACCCGTCTCGACCCACAGGCCATTCGGATTGGTGTTGCTCTTCGCCTAGCCGCCCCCATCCTCACCGAACATAGGTGTATTTGCGGCAGGGCGACAGCTGATCAATTCGGACTCCATGGTCTCGTGTGCCACACAGCAGAAGGGAAGTATGCCAGACATGAGGAGATCAATGACATAATAAAGAGAAGCCTCGCCACAGCCCGTTGCCCAGCTCAACGGGAACCCCAAGTACAGAGGTCTGATGGAAGTCAAAAGCGTCCTGATGGAGCCACTATGCTACCCTGGAAGGATGGAAAGCAGATTGCCTGGGACTACACCTGTGCTGCCACATTGGCAGACACCTACTTGCCATACTCTGTAGTGGAAGGGGGTGGAGCTGCCAGCCACAGGGAGACCGAGAAGATCCGAAAATATGAAGACCTTCCCCCTTGCTATAACTTCATTCCAATAGGGTCGGAGACCCTTGGAGCATGGGGCAAGTGTGCTCTAAAGTTCCTCAAAGAGCTGGGTGAAAAGCTCATCATAGAAACCAAGGACCACAGGGCGACCAGCTTCCTCTTTCAGAGACTCAGTGTTGCGATCCAGAGAGGAAATGCCTGCAGCATTCTGGGCACGCGGCCCACCGCAGGGGAGCTGGACGAAGTATTCGAGATGTAGCTCTGAGTTACCTATGTTGTTTTACTTTGTATCATATTTTTGTGAATGTTTTGTCAATGTATTTTGTCTTTAAATAAAATATATATACATAATATAGGGGGTGGTAGGAGAAAATTCTCAAACAGCTTCAGGGAGAATCTTGAGTTTTCCCTGAAGCAAGTTTATTCTTTTCTCTGAGGATGAGGGTCCCCATAACAGTTCTAGAGGTGGTACCTCCCTGTATATATATATATATATATATATATATATATATATATATATATATATATGTCGTGCCGAATATGTAAAACTGGTCAGTTAGCAAGAACTCATTTAAAATTAAGTCCTTTCAAAAAATTTCTCTTATACGTTTAAAGATATATTTTTTTCATTCGCGATAATGTAAAAAATTTTAATTTTGCTCCAAAAGAATCTTAGAAAACTTACCTAACCTTATTATAACAAGAACAATTTATTTTATCCTAACCCAACTAAATGTATTTTAGATTTGTTTACAAAAATTTAATACTAAACAAACACAGTGAAATATATTTTTTTCGTTAGGTTCAGAATGATTTTAGCGAAATTATTGCATACACACATTTTCACTTGTCCTATATGGCAAGATGAACGTTGCTATTTAAGCCAAGATCGCAAGTTCTGCCTAGTCGGCACGACATATATATATATATATATATATATATATATATATATATATATATATATATATATATATATATATATATATATATGCAAACAATCGGGGAGGGGGTTCATAACTCGTGTCCATAACACTCTGGATCATAACAATAGTTTTCCTAGTATCTGTTTCATAACAAAAGTTTTCGTAGCATCCGGGATCATAACAATAGTGATCCAAGCATCCTTGATCATAACAATAGTGCTATAATAATAGCATGCTTGTTCATAACAATAGTGTTCCTAGCATCCTGGGCCATAACAATAGTGTTTCTAGCCTCCTGGATCATAACAATAGTGTTTCTAGCCTCCCGGATAATAGCAATCGTTCACTCCTGAATTTTTCACCTCCGACATTCTGTCAAATGTGTTTCAACATTTCCAGTCCATGTGTTTATAAGCCTTAACACTTCAGAAGAGCTGGATTATTTTTGTCTTACTAGTGTTATTTTCAGTCGTGAAGAAAAGACACAAGTTGCTGAAGAAGCTTGTATATGCACAACGTTTCCCTCAGTTTGCAGCAGTCATCATTACGTTGTTAATCACTAATGAGAGCCAAGTGTTTATCATTAAAAGTCTATTGTTCTTCGTGTCTTTTTTGTATTCACTTTGTTCGGTAGTACGCTAAGTTAAATTATTACTGTGGTTAAATTATTACAGAAAGCGTTATCCCAGTCAAGGAGTCATTTATATCCCGTTTTACATTCATTAAAAAAAAATCTGCTTCCCGTCCTTTGTTTAATCTCTCACGCACGACTTCTACTGTGTAAAAAAAAACACTTAATAATTCTGAAAACAAGCACCAACCTTAGCACTAATGAGTCGTACAGTGAAGGCATTCAAGACACGTATTATCACAACAGACAAAAAGCTGCTTTGTAAACAAAAGATAACGACATAGACGGATTACTCTAGTATGTAGTTAATCATTTCAACACAACATTTTTCGTACTACCATTTATTTTAGCGTCTTATTCGCTTATCTTTTACTCTCTCACTATGTGTATTACGGTCACTATACGACTATTTCGGTCACTATACGACCGAGGAAGGTATCTTCAGCCACCAATGCCCCCAGCACACAGTTTGTAGAACGTGGTGTACGGGAGTGAGTTGTTGTTGTAAATTCTAGTGAAGTGTAAAGTGTGGGTGAGTGAGTTGGTGATGAATGGGAAGTGCTTCGAAGTATGCCATAAGAATGTGCGATGTTATAGCGGGTTGTATGAGTGTGGAAGTAAATTGTAATGGTGAGAGTTAGTAAGGTGTAGGAATATATCTTAAGGGTGTGTGAATGAGTAGCATTAGTACGGGAAATGCACAGCTGTGGGGCGAGTTGCATACACTGAAGTTGAAATATACTGGAACAAAAAATAGGAATAAGTGTGGGAGTAAATTGAAGATGTGTGGGATATAGCTCTAGTGTTGTAGATGGGTATGGACTAGAGATGGAAGAGTATGAGAACGAGTGGTATAGGTGTGGAAGCGAGATGTAGAGAAGTTGGGAATGGTATGATCATGAGAGTAAACTGTAGGGGTGTTGGAGAAGAGTCGTAGGGGTGAAGAATGAATTTTAGCTGTCTGGGAGTGAACTGTAGGAGTGTCAGAGAGGTGGAAGTGTTTAATTAATACATGACAAGGAGTGGTGTGGGAGGTTGAGGGATGTGGGAGTTTTTTTTTTTTTGTATTAGAGCGAACCGTATATCCATAAGCCTCCCATCCTCTTAGTTTATGACCGTTTGTGAGAAAATACACTCTTTATATTTTGCAATACGTTCCCCGCTTCCAGACGTAAGCCACCCGTTCTTTTTAAATTCGTTATTATTGGGTAATTAGTTACCTTGAGTCATATGCACTAACCTAAACAAACGTAACCGAACAGAGCATACCAATTGTATTTGTGTTTTATTTCGAATGAGCAGATACACAGGCAGCTCAGTTCGTCAGGTTATGTATGCTCTAAGTGGAGAATAGGTCGGTGTGTGAGACAACAATCCCAGAACCTGGGACTTAACCCCAAGAGAGAGGTAAGTAGAACCAAAGCTTGAAGCCCAACTGCAGCAGAGTTGCAGCTCCTGGACTTTTTAACTATGTTGTAGAACAGCAACTAAGGTTTAGAGCTTCAGCTCTTGGGCCTCCTGCAACTGTTAAACTTCAATTCCTGGACCTCTAGAAGGAACATTAAAATGGTATAAAATACCGACAGGTTGTTAGGTAAGACACATATGCAACAGTTAGGTATCTTTATTATGAAACGTTTCGCCTACACAGTAGGCTTCTTCAGTCAAGTACAGAAAAGTTGATAGAAGCAGAAGATACTTGAAGACGATGTAATCAGTCCATCACCCTTAAAGTTTTGAGGTGGTCAGTCCCTCAGTCTGGAGAAGAGCATTGTTCCATAGTATGAAACAATATGGAGAAGAAGTGACAGGATGGAGCTTTTATAGCGCCAGGAGGTGAGACGTAGGCCACTAGGAGAGGTAAGAACTCAGATGTTGAAAGGTTAGGTCCCTCTCAAACCCAGCCCCTCTCACTAGTGGAAGTTGTCGAAGTTGATTGCAGGTCTGTACCAAGATACCCTTGTGTTGCAGTGTCTGACAGATTGAACATTAAAATGGTATAAAATACCGACAGGTTGTTAGGTAAGACACATATGCAACAGTTAGGTATCTTTATTATGAAACGTTTCGCCTACACAGTAGGCTTCTTCAGTCAAGTACAGAAAAGTTGATAGAAGCAGAAGATACTTGAAGACGATGTAATCAGTCCATCACCCTTAAAGTTTTGAGGTGGTCAGTCCCTCAGTCTGGAGAAGAGCATTGTTCCATAGTATGAAACAATATGGAGAAGAAGTGACAGGATGGACCTGCAATCAACTTCGACAACTTCCACTAGTGAGAGGGGCTGGGTTTGAGAGGGACCTAACCTTTCAACATCTGAGTTCTTACCTCTCCTAGTGGCCTACGTCTCACCTCCTGGCGCTATAAAAGCTCCATCCTGTCACTTCTTCTCCATATTGTTTCATACTATGGAACAATGCTCTTCTCCAGACTGAGGGACTGACCACCTCAAAACTTTAAGGGTGATGGACTGATTACATCGTCTTCAGTATCTTCTGCTTCTATCAACTTTTCTGTACTTGACTGAAGAAGCCTACTGTGTAGGCGAAACGTTTCATAATAAAGATACCTAACTGTTGCATATGTGTCTTACCTAACAACCTGTCGGTATTTTATACCATTTTAATGTTCAATCTGTCAGACACTGCAACACAAGGGTATCTTGGTACAGACCTGCAATCAACTTCGACAACTTCCACTAGTGAGAGGGGCTGGGTTTGAGAGGGACCTAACCTTTCAACATCTGAGTTCTTACCTCTCCTAGTGGCCTACGTCTCACCTCCTGGCGCTATAAAAGCTCCATCCTGTCACTTCTTCTCCATATTGTTTCATACTATGGAACAATGCTCTTCTCCAGACTGAGGGACTGACCACCTCAAAACTTTAAGGGTGATGGACTGATTACATCGTCTTCAAGTATCTTCTGCTTCTATCAACTTTTCTGTACTTGACTGAAGAAGCCTACTGTGTAGGCGAAACGTTTCATAATAAAGATACCTAACTGTTGCATATGTGTCTTACCTAACAACCTCTAGAAGGAACTGAGGTAGTCCTGTACGTAGGTTGATAAAGCTGATTGTGCCTAGATTCCTCTCGGTATTGTCTTGTGGGTTATCTGTTGTCGTTTCTGGGGGTCACCACCCTCGCGGCCTAGTTCCATTCCAGGACTACCAGTGGCTGGCCTGATCGACCAAGCTGTTGCTGCCAGCTGCATGCAGTCTAAAACATTCTTCACAGTTTAACTAGTCAGGAAATGACTTGAGGAACTAATCAAGTTTCCGTTTGTTGGCATTTCATCTCAAGCATGGAGGGAGGGCGTTAAAATTTTGGTTCCCTTACATACTGACTTCTTGTACAGTATATCTGTCACTTCCCTACTTTTTACTAAAGGTACTTTACACCGTCTGCCAAGCCACTTGCTTTCATTTCGAGTGATTTCAGTGTGCAGGTTGGGAACCAATCCCACCATGAATTTCCAGGTGTATATTATGATGTACCTTTCTCGCCTAAATACCAAAAAGTACAGTTCAAGGCATTTTAAGCATTCCCAGTTGTTCAGACGCTTGACTGAATTTATGCAGGTAGTGAGGGTTTCTATACATTATCCAATTCTATAATTTCTCCTGCCTTGGAGGGGAACGTTTGTATAAATGCCATTAGGTCAACATTTTTTGTATCGGATTTTTTAACCAACCTATCATTTTGGTAGGAAATAGAGTCTTTTAAATATAACTGACAAGTTAACACTTGTACAAGTCACTAACAATGAGAGTCTATATATAAGAAGGATAAAGCAACATCGGAAATTTGAATCAATCAAAAGTGGAATGCTCAAATAAACACATATAACGTTATTTACATTTACGTTATTTACATTTATAAAATTGTAACTTGGAACCTATACAATCACAACTTTTCCTCTATATAACATAACCATCGTTAAAAAAGTCTGAAGCCAATTACAAGAACCATTCTCCAATTATCACACAAAAGCTACGGAGGAAGAAAAGATTCGAAATCACTATAGCAATGCCCTTTGCAGACATAATAAAGTGCCAAAACAAAAATTAAGTCGTAAACAACAGAGATATGTTATACACGAATGCTTTCAGTTGTAAATGCTGAACCAGCAGTAAACTGATGGTCTCTCGCAGCGTCACAGCGCTTATGTGTTACCTATACGAGCTTCTTATTTTGTATGTCGGTCCGTCCTCTTGTCGGACGGCAGATATTGGTAGCTATTATCAGTGGGTACCTGCAATTACTCGGGTTTACTGGTAAGTTAATGTCTATTTGTCAGTTTCATAATTCTAGTTCTCTTCTTTTATCCACTTCATGAATATCAAACAGCAATGCCAACGCTCAAGGTCTCTTGAGTTTTAATTATAATTTGCTCGACGAGTCATCTCAAGTTCGCTTCTAGTAAACAGCGTTCATTTATATGCATTGTGTATTGTACTAAACAAAAAAGGTGAACCTCTGTAAGAAAACTACGCACAGAGAGAGAGAGAGAGAGAGAGAGAGAGAGAGAGAGAGAGACAGGCAAACAGACAGACAGACAGAGAAGAGATAGAAAGAAATTTCCTTCTTTGTGAGGCACCTTCTTGTCCCCAGAGAATCCCATGCATATAGTACCTACTCACACTTACTCACAAGCTAGGACATACACACTTCCCTCAGGCGTATCCGTCACCACTTGACAACTCCCTTTGCCTTAGCAAGCAACATCGCTAGGTTCCATTTACAACAGGTTGATGATGATCTCTATCTCTTAGATAGCATTATTTTAAGATTGAAAATGGTGTAAGTATGAACTGAAGAGCTGGAAAAGGTGATAAGCTTAACCATTGGGATATCGAATTTATCTCAATAGTGACTTTGAAAGATCATGTAAGATATCAGGAAAACCTTATACACTGTTACCTGCATTCAATATTCACTTACCTTTAATTCTCTTACATCTAAACAATTCTTAGTTCTGTTATGTATCTGTTCCCACACAGGACGTCCGATCGGAGACAGGAGCACAGAGGAAATACATTAAGAGATCTAAAGGACATAATCCCTATAGAAATGTTAACAAATATTACCGTGTATTTGAAAGCTGAAGCTCTGGTGAGGAACATTAGGACTGATTGTAGGTGTGCTGGGAGAAGGACAAAGGAGCTGCGCAGATCAGCACCTGGGTGAGTCGTTAGAACAAGATGTGGTGATTAAGACAGTGTGTGGAGGCAGGGGATTAAATTATCTGCCGGTGCCGCGTCAGGCAGCCAGCATCTCATCTTTACTACTTTCACCTATCATGGGCTAATACATTTTGGTTCATTGTACGCAGATTGCCTGCTTGTCTCGAAAGGTTTTCGTCAGTGTCCGTCTACTACTATTTTTTGTATATTGACTGACTTATTTATTAGCACAGGCAAAATCTGCTGAACAAAATTAATCCAGATTGGTGTTGAGTTATAACCTCGCAGGAACTAGAATATAAATGTTTTTTGTACCCTTCAAATATCATCACGCGCACCTACAAATCTACGTACACACACGCACACACACTTGTGATCACATGATCCAGTGCTTCAGATACCTTGTAAAGTTAACAGTGGAAACTGAAGCAGCATGGGAAGGAAGGGAAAAGCCTAACTTCAAAAGAGGAGACAACTCATGATTGAGGCAATTCCAATATGAGGTGCAGTGGGGAAGCGAACCAGAGGCAAAGAGAGTAATTGAAATTATGGCACATGTAGCCACAAAGTGCAGGGAGGCAGAGAAGTTCGTACCCTGGGGCACAAGACACAATGGAAAGACCAGAGTGAGCCCAAGGTTTACCAAGAGGTGTACAGAGGCCAAAACAAGTATGCAAGAGTATGGAAAAAGCATAGAAGTTAAAGAACTCAGGAAAACAAAGCTGAGCCAAAGAGCCAGAAACAAATATGCATGGATGAGTAGGGAGGTCTAGTGGCAATTTGAGAATGACATTGCACCGAAAGTCAAATCTGACCCAAAGCTGTAACATAGCCATATCAAAGGGAAAACAATAATTAAAAACCAGGTAATCAGTCTTAAGAAGGAAGGTGGGGAGCTCACAAGGAATGACCAGATCCTTCGGGGTTACGTAATAAAATCTTCTCGTTACACCTTCATCTCTCCATTCGTGTATCGCTCAGTATTCTTAGTTCTGTTCGCGTAAGAGTCACTACTTCTTTTGGGCATTATTTTATTTTGGTATAAGTAATAATGTTTTCATATTCTTTTATAAAAAGCGTGTGTGTGTGCCCATGTGTGTGTATGTGTTCTTGTACAATTTAGATTGAGAGTATCACATTATTATCATACAACCCCGACAAGTTGATGAATGAGATGTTCACCATTAAGCAAATACCATTTTCTCTGATGCTTGTTATCTCCCTGTCATCACATCGTCCCTTTTACCCAATTCACAAAAACAATGTTATTAAAACAATAATTTTAACAGTCATTTACAGCGAGTGTTCCTCTACTGCCCTCTGTTTGTAAGGCGAGAAGTGACAACCCAGCAGAATAAAAAGGGAGAGAAAGTTTAGCCTGAGGTGAGTTTCACACTTTAGCTGCTCTTTGTAAACCTTTTGTTGTCGCTGAGGCGACTGTTGTGTTCCTACGCCCTATTGTCTCCCTATCTGCCCTCCTTCCCCACTCCCTTACATCAACTCCCTCCCTTGATGATGTTTGTTAATTTATTAGGCTTTCAAGGCTATCGAATACAGACGCATTTTCAAGGCTGTACATCACCAGTCATAGAGAGATGACTCACGAAATCGTAATGACACGATTGCAAACAAACCATACCACGGGTGGGGTTTGAACCCGCGGTCGGAGAGCCTCAAAACTCCAGACTGTCGCGTTAGTCACTGGGCCAGTGGCTAACGTGACGGTCTGGAGTTTAGAGACACTCTAACCACGAGTTCAAACCCCACCCGTGGTATGGTTTCTAAAAGAGAGATTAAAGTTAACACCCCGCATGGAGTTTATATCCTTGTCTGATATCACTATCAGGATATTAATATGTACCGAGAGAAATATATTTATCAGTTTATTTATACTGAGATCTTACTTTAATCACTATACACATTATAAATGATAATAAATAACAAAAAGGCACAATACCGTGACTGGAACAATACACAAATAACCCGCACATAAAAGAGAGAAGCTTACGACGACGTTTCGGTCCTACTTGGACCATTGACAAAGTCACACTAACAGAGGTGGAGCAGGACGGCTATATATAGGCAGGAAGAGGTGGTAGTAGTAGTGGTAGTAGTAGTAGTAGTACAAGAATTGTATATAATACCGACAGGATGAAATTAAGACACATGCACAACGCCCGGGCATACCCATCGTAGACGCTTCGCCACCCAGCCAGCCACTGGATGGCGAAACGTCCACAACAAAGACAACCAGACGCCGCACATGTGTCTTAATTTCAACAGTAGTTGTAGTAGAAGAAGAAGAGGTAGTAGTAGTGGTAGCGAAAGAAGTGGGAAATAAGGAAGACGAGCCAGTCAAATACAAAGGAAAGGGAGCACTGCAAGAGAGCTAGATACCCACAGAGGGAGAGCAAGCGCACAGAGGTGCGTGAAAGGGGAAGTGGTGAAATAAAAAAAAAAAAAATAAAAAAATAAAAGAAGAAGGAACAGAAACACGAGACAGGAGAGAGAAAGACAACCCAGAGGAGAAAAGGAGAGAGGAAAGGGGAAGAGGAAGAAGAAAAAGAAAAAGAAAAAGTGAGGATTCAGGTTAAGTCAAGGGTGTTCTGAAGTTTGGAGCATTTTACAATGTAGTGGGAGAGGAAGTCATCTACAGAGACGGAGCCAGGGCTAAGGCTCATACAAGGAAAGTTGTGTATTAGAGAGGATTCAAATAGACGGCGACTGTTCGAGTTGGAAGTAGGGAAGACAGTTTTAGCAGAAGACCAGTCAATAGGATGGCTATGATCTCTGACGTGACAGAAAAGAGCATTGTTAGTGTCGGCAAGCCTAACACTATTTTTGTGCTCCCTAAGTCTGTCAGAAAGAGATCGACCAGTTTCTCCGAAGTATTGAAGAGGACAGGAGGAGCAAGAAATAGAGTAGACACCAGGAACATCTGTAGAGGGAGGAGAGGTATGAACGAGATTAGTGCGAAGAGTGTTAGTCTGGCGGAAGGTAAGCTTGATGTCTAAGGGACGGAGAGAATTGTTGAGATTAGAAAGACCGGAAATGTAGGGAAGGCAGAGGATAGAAGAGTTCCCATGAGTAGAGAGTTTGGGAGAGAAGAAATTGCGTTTAGCACGTGAGAGGGCAGAGTCTATGAAATGGGAAGGGTAGCCAAGACGGGAGAACGAATTATGAAGATTGGAAATTTCTGCTGGAAGGAACTGAGGATCACAGATGCGGAGGGCACGGAGAAAGAGGGAGATAAGAACACTTTTCTTGACAGGGGAAGCATGATAGGAAAAGTAGTGAATGTACATGCCACTGTGCATAGGTTTACGGTAAACGGAAAAGGAAAAACCTGTATCTGAGCGGTGGACATGGACATCAAGGAAAGGAAGTAAAGAATTAGATTCTGCCCTCTCACGCGCTAAACGCAATTTCTTCTCTCCCAAACTCTCTACTCATGGGAACTCTTCTATCCTCTGCCTTCCCTACATTTCCGGTCTTTCTAATCTCAACAACTCTCTCCGTCCCTTAGACATCAAGCTTACCTTCCGCCAGACTAACACTCTTCGCACTAATCTCGTTCATACCTCTCCTCCCTCTACAGATGTTCCTGGTGTCTACTCTATTTCTATTCGAAACAGCGATCAGTGCTGATTCAAGGCACTTGCGTGTGCGGAAATTAGTTTCTTTTATCACTAATTGGGCGTCTCTGAATTTCATAAGATGATTGGTGGAATTTCAGAGACGCCCAATTAGTGATAAAAGAAACTAATTTCCGCACACGCAAGTGCCTTGAATCAGCACTGATCGCTGTTTCGAATACCATTAAACAAAACAACGGCAGCTTCACCATCTCCGAAGTCTTAGCAAGAATCCTCCTGAAAACAGTAAACCCTGCCATCACATAGTCTCTCCTCTTATACTACACAAAGCACAGAGAGTGAACACTGAAACAAGCTGCCTCATTCCAGTTTATATTTGTCCAACCTATTTTTATGTTACCCAATGGTACCTCACTAGTATTCACCTCACTCTGAGCCTTTATATACCCTCTGTGTCCATGTATTGTTTGTAATGGCTTGATAAAGCTCCTGGAGAGCGAAACGTTGCCACAGTAAATGTCACATTAGTTGCACTTGTGTCCTTTTACTTTACATATTGTCGGTAATTCTACCAACTTTATGATAATATTCCTGCCAGGTGATATATGTGTGACATACAATCTTAATGTTACTCGTACTTAAGACTCTTAACTTAGGCTCACAATTACACAAGTTCGTCAGAGAATCTTGCTGTGTAAGTTAGAAGGAAATTCTGCTAGCGTTTGTAACCACTATATCATTTTCGTATTTAATGTTGTACCACACTGCGGGAGCACGAAGTTCTGTTGTAAAACAATAATCTATTTTTCTTCGGTGAGTCGTCTGATCGGCAAGTCGTCTGATCGGAAAGTCGTCTAATCGGAAAGTCGTCTGTTCGGCAAGTCTTCTGATTGGAAAGTCGTCTGATCGGCAAGTCGTCTGGTCGGCAAGTCGTCTGATCGGCAAGTCTGATCGGAAAGTCGTCTGATCGGCAAGTCTGATCGGCAAGTCTGATCGGAAAGTCGTCTGATCGGCAAGTCTGATGGGCAAGTCGTCTGATCGGCAAAGTCGTCTGATCGGCAAGTCTGATCGGCAAGTCGTCTGATCGGCAAGTCTGATCGGCAAGTCGTCTGATCGGCAAGTCTGATCGGAAAGTCGTCTGATCGGCAAGTCGTCTGATCGGCAAGTCTGATCGGAAAGTCGTCTGATCGGCAAGTCTGATCGGAAAGTCGTCTGATCGGCAAGTCGTCTGATCGGCAAGTCTGATCGGCAAGTCGTCTGATCGGCAAGTCTGATCGGCAAGTCGTCTGATCGGCAAGTCGTCTGATCGGCAAGTCGTCTGATCGGCAAGTCGTCTGATCGGCAAGTCTGATCGGCAAGTCGTCTGATCGGCAAGTCGTCTGATCGGCAAGTCTGATCGGGAAGTTGTCTGATCGGAAAGTCGTCTGATCGGAAAGTCGTCTGATCGGCAAGTCGTCTGATCGGAAAGTCGTCTGATCGGCAAGTCGTCTGATCGGCAAGTCGTCTGATCGGCAAGTCGTCTGA
This sequence comes from Cherax quadricarinatus, assembly GCF_038502225.1. NCBI lineage: Eukaryota > Metazoa > Arthropoda > Malacostraca > Decapoda > Parastacidae > Cherax > Cherax quadricarinatus. Next base: position 57,180 of record NW_027197431.1, read on the forward strand.
TCGGCAAGTCGTCTGATCGGAACTGTCTTAAGTTCTTTAACAACCTTCATTTAGAGTCTTTCAATGATAATCTTCTTTATAAGGAATTTTGCTCATTAGGAATCTCTTATTAAGAATATTCTTCCTTGTAAACATTCTTAATCATTGTGAATATTTATAATCATTGTGAACATTCTTAATCATTGTGAACATTCATAATCATTGTGAACATTCTTAATCATTGTGAACATTCTTAATCATTGTGAACATTCATAATCATTGTGAACATTCATAATCATTGTGAACGTTCTTAATCATTGTGAACGTTCTTAATCATTGTAAATATTCTTAATCATTGTGAACATTCATAATCATTGTGACCATTCATAATCATTGTGAACATTCATAATCACTGTGAACATTCATAATCATTGTGAACATTCATAATCATTGTGAACATTCATAATCATTGTGAACATTCATAATCATTGTGAACATTCATAATCATTGTGAACATTCATAATCATTGTGAACATTCATAATCATTGTGAACATTCATAATCATTGTGAACATTCATAATCATTGTGAACATTCATAATCATTGTGAACATTCATAATCACTGAAGTTTTCAATAAGATCCTTTATTGAGAAATGTTTTCTCTAATAATCTTTATCATAATTTTTTAATAAAGAATCTTTTCTTCATTAACAATCTTTATTAACAATCTTCATTAACAATCTTTATTAACAATCTTTACTAACAATCTTTATTAACAATATTAACAATCTTCATTAACAATCTTCATTAACAATCTTTATTAACAATCTTTACTAACAATCTTTATTAACAATCTTTATTAACAATCTTTATTAACAATCTTTACTAACAATCTTTATTAACAATCTTTATTAACAATCTTCATTAACAATCTTCATTAACAATCTTTATTAATCTTTATTAACAATCTTTATTAACAATCTTTACTAACAATCTTTATTAACAATCTTTATTAACAATCTTCATTAACAATCTTCATTAACAATCTTTATTAACAATCTTTACTAACAATCTTTATTAACAATCTTTATTAACAATCTTTATTAACAATCTTTATTAACAGTCTTCATTAACAATCTTCATTAACAATGTCCATTAACAATCTTCATTAACAATCTTCATTAACAATCTCCATTAACAATCTTCATTAACAATCTTCATTAACAATCTCCATTAACAATCTTCATTAACAATCTCCATTAACAATCTTCATTAACAATCTCCATTAACAATCTTCATTAACAATCTTCATTAACAATCTTCATTAACAATCTTCATTAACAATTTTTATTAACAATCTTCATTAACAATCTCCATTAACAATCTTCATTAACAATCTTCATTAACAATCTTCATTAACAATTTTTATTAACAATCTTCATTAACAATCTCCATTAACAATCTTCATTAACAATCTCCATTAACAATCTTCATTAACAATCTTCATTAACAATCTTCATTAACAATCTTCATTAACAATCTTCATTAACAATCTTCATTAACAATCTTCATTAACAATCTTCATTAACAATCTTCATTAACAATCTTCATTAACAATCTTCATTAACAATCTCCATTATAAGGAACTTTCTTTTCAATTATTTTTTTTTCAATTACCGCGATCAAGTGGCTTATGCAATGCAACGTGATCCTAAACTCCAAAGGGCGAAACGTTTTCGAAATAAATTGTCCTAAGTGTTTCTTCATTAATAATTCTAATTAATTATTGGTAAAATTACCGACAACATGTGTGGTGAAAGGACATAAGAGCCCAGTTACCGAACATGTGGGTAGTCTTACCCATGATTAATTATCGTGTGGGACACTGCAACATGGAAATATAAACACATATGCAGTTTAATGTGATCCTTTATTGACAACGTTTCGCCCACACAGTGGGCTTTTTCAAGTGAAGGTACGTGAGTACCTTCCACACCAGGTATATCTGTTTGTGACTTGAAAAAGCCCACTGTGTGGGCGAAACGTTGTCAATAAAGGATCACATTACACTGCATATATGTTTGTATTTCCATTGTGTCGGTATTTTATACCATTTATTTCCGACACTGCAACATAATGGACATTTCAAGCATTCGTCACTGGGACGCACCTCCCGTCCACATAGCCTTCAAACTCTACACAAATTCTTAACAGACTGTTTTAGTAAAAAAAGTGGTGCCTGAATCAAGTCCACCACACCTCTCCAGTTTCCCCATCACTTGCGGTTATCGTCCACCGAGATCACTACTGCTCATTCACTACTACTACTACTACTACTACTTTCTCTTCTGATACTACTGTTAAGACTAGCGAAATTGTAATAACACTATTGTTAACTTACAGGCCATGGTTAGCGAGTCTTAAATTAGCAGGCCAGTGCGTTAACCACTGTACCAGGCTGGGATAATAAGATCCAGCCAACTAGAATATTTTTATGCACTAGGAAAGCAAGCAGGGTTTTTCTCATGCTAATCTCACACCAGCATGACTATGGCAAAGGTCTACCTCAACATCCATCGACGTTGTTATCAACGACATTGATAACTCTCAAACGCCACTCTCAGACACCACACACTCGAACCCCACACCTAAACACCACACCCAGTCAACACACTCATATATCACACCCTAACACCATACCCCAGCAGCACACTCAAATATAAAAACCACAAAAAAATACACGAGCACCACCAGCCACCTGATCCATACACCTGATTCTTAATTGCAACATATATTGCCTTGGAGATGAGACGTTGTTCTCTCCCATTGATTAAAAAAACTCAGCAGACTGAGTAACTGGTTCCAGCAGACCGTAACGGAAGATTTCAGTCCACTTTTAAGAGAATTTGATTAATACTTTGTAAAGTTAATAGAAAATATTTTCTAAGCTGTCACAGTTAATTTCTGGATAAACGAGACTCGGCTCAGCGAGACTGAGCTCAGGAAAGCTGGTATCAGCACGGCGAAACTGAGCACAGCAAGATTGGGCTAGGCGAGAATCTATGCCCTTTGCTTATACTTTTATATAATACCAGAATATTTCTGGGTATTTCGAGAAGCGCTAAACAAGTATGGTTTGACATCGGTGAAGGGATCCCTTTCTTCGAATCGAATGTGATTATCTTTCCTTTCTCAAGCGCTGAATTGTTCCCTACGGGTTTAGCGTTTTCTAGTAAATGTAATGAAACAGAGGATGGGAGGGGTATTGGAGTATTGGAGACTCGATCCTCCGTTTGGTAATCATGGCTCATGTCCTTTACTAGCCGCGCGACTGTAACACATTGTAGCAGTTCCTCAGAGTCTGAACTACCATGAGCCCATTTCACAGACTTCTCCCCTCACATTACTTCCTTTCCAAAACTAACAGTCGGAGGCATAGGTTAATTTTCAGAGGAAAAGAACTGTTTACAGCCTCGGCTTAACCAATCTGAGAAATGGTTGTCCACCCGAATAACGCTAAAAATGATTTATTTACACCAATTTGAACACTGGCAGCAGATGTAAAGAGACTTGCTCATACGTTCCTTCCAGGTTGCGAGTCGAACTCAGGATCTCTCCATTTAGTCGACGTATCTCACCACTGAGCTACTGGCCACATCTCTTATCCATATTATTAACATATGTCCACCGTTTCCTCTGGGTGTTATTAAGTGTTCTTAAACCAGTTATTAACTGAAGGAGACATACTGCACTAAGTCATTTTTCCGGAGACGGGAAAGAGGAGAGGGTTGGTAACTGGGAGGCGCTGGCTTCCCCACAGCAATGTAAGAAAAGTGATGCATAGTACTGGAAGTCACGCCTCCTGCCCACACTTCCTCGGGTATTGGTACAGGTCTTAAGGCGAGGCGATGACAAGTCACCCATGCCGGGGACAACTGGAAGGTTTCATGGTTGATGGGCAAGAGGAGTAGACATTCATCCAGTATTACTGACGGGTGAATGTGTTGTGAATAATGTGATCTTCCTGTAGTCTACAAGCTGTTTTCGACATCATGAGGACAAATGAGGTTTTAAGTTTGCTGAAATGAGGGCATTTAAAGCTCATAAAAACAGATTACATATATATATATATATATATATATATATATATATATATATATATATATATATATATATATATATATATATAATGTCGTGCCGAATAGGCAGAACTTGCCATCTTGGCTTAAATAGCAACGCTCATCTTGCCATATAGGACAAGTGAAAATTTGTGTATGCAATAATTTCGCCAAAATCATTCTGAACCTAACGAAAAAAATATGTTTCATTGTGTCTGTTTAGTACTAAATTATTGTAAACGTATTTAAAATATATTTAGCTGTGTTAGGCTAAAACAAATTGCACTTGTTATAATAAGGATAGGTAAGTTTTTTAAGATTCTTTTGGTGCAAAATTAAATTTTTTTACAATCACATTAATGAAAAAATATATCTTTAAAGG
>NW_027197432.1:0-50000 GCF_038502225.1 Cherax quadricarinatus
GCTGTTTGACTCCAAATTTAAAAATTACCTATGATGAACTTAGGACGTAAAGTTTCAATATTAACCGAGAATTAAATATTGTAAGTAGACTTAGAAAACTTATGAACTTCGAATAATAAACCTTAGCAACTTGGAATAATACAAATTAGCAACTTGGAATAATACAAATTAGCAACTTGGAATAATACAAATTAGCAACTTGGAATAATACAAATTAGCAACTTGGAATAATACAAATTAGCAACTTGGAATAATACAAATTAGCAACTTGGAATAATACAAATTAGCAACTTTGAATAATATAAATTAGCAACTTGGAATAATACAAATTAGCAACTTGGAATAATACAAATTAGCAACTTGGAATAATACAAATTAGCAACTTGGAATAATACAAATTAGCAACTTGGAATAATACAAATTAGCAACTTGGAATAATACAAATTAGCAACTTAGAATAATACAAATTAGCAACTTGGAATAATACAAATTAGCAACTTGGAATAATACAAATTAGCAACTTGGAATAATACAAATTAGCAACTTGGAATAATACAAATTAGCAACTTGGAATAATACAAATTAGCAACTTGGAATAATACAAATTAGGAACTTGGAATAATACAAATTAGCAACTTGGAATAATACAAATTAGCAACTTGGAATAATACAAATTAGCAACTTGGAATAATACAAATTAGCAACTTGGAATAATACAAATTAGCAACTTAGAATAATACAAATTAGCAACTTGGAATAATACAAATTAGCAACTTGGAATAATAGAAATTAGCAACTTGGAATAATACAAATTAGCAACTTGGAATAATACAAATTAGCAACTTGGAATAATACAAATTAGCAACTTGGAATAATACAAATTAGCAACTTGGAATAATACAAATTAGCAACTTGGAATAATACAAATTAGCAACTTGGAATAATACAAATTAGCAACTTGGAATAATACAAATTAGCAACTTGGAATAATACAAATTAACAACTTGGAATAATACAAATTAGCAACTTGGAATAATACAAATTAGCAAATAAATAACAAATTAGCAACTTGGAATAATAAATGACAAATTAATTTCACTATTCATTGCAAAATAAAATATATGGGAAGTAAAAGTTAGATGGGTAGATATTTTATGAACACTATAATGCCATTACTAAACGAAGTGATACCCTCCTTCCTTATAAGTGTGAAATGGAAGCCTGTTAAACACTTTGCACTCTGACAGGATTAGTGGTATTTTCTCTCTGTTATTAATCTTTTTTCTGTCTAATGCATTAGTAAACCTTAGCAGCTTCTACTTGTCTAACTATATTTTCCACATATTTCTTATTCTTCTAATATATATATATATATATATATATATATATATATATATATATATATATATATATATATATATATATATATATATATATATATATATATGTATTTTGTTATTATAGTAATTCTGGTCTGACACCAGTCATCGTCACAGAGCTGCTAACAAGTACTTTCTTCCGCCACAGGAGAAAGACGAATTAGAATAAATGAGATGGGTAGGTGATGGAAGCAAACATTACGCAGAGTTTTAGGGATAGTTACGACAAGTTAACGAAACAGGAAAAAAATTTTCAACCAGTTTGTGCCCATTTGGCACAAACAGGCAAATACACATAACTGAGAACAGATATTCAGACAGACAGTCACACACACATACACACACACACACGCACACACAGAGTAATGACACTGTGACCCAATCGTGACACGGAGGTGACCTGGAGGTCATCGTTGCTTCTTCCTCCTGACCACAAGGAGCCCACCTGTGCATACTTGAGTGTCTCTGGGTAACGTTCCGCTAGCTTTGTCTTTCAGATTTTCTGGTAAATGGCGGTGAAGCACTCAACCCTACAAGACTAGAGAGGCCATATACACCGAGAAGTTTTTATTTTTCTAGGGATTACCGTATCCCTGGCTGGTGGTGAGCGGGTCACAATGCTGTCATAATGACCCTCTTATAGTTGTAGGATTTTAACTTTATAGCCGAACAACAAATGAAGCTGACACGCAATTAGTCGAACATGGAAGCATTCAGAACACTTTACACTACGCTATAGGTCTGGGCAATTCTCGAATCCCCAGCACCAGCTCTGAACCACATCTAATTAAGCATTCCCTCCAGGAGGCCTGGTCATGGACCGGGCCGCGGGGGCGTTGATCCCCGGAATAACCTCCAGGTAACCTCCAGGTAACCCTCCCTCCCCCCCCAAAAAAATCGAAACTGTTCCCGGAAAGAGAAAAATGTACTAGTAAAATGTGCGAAGTAGACCACATGACGTTGGAAGAACAGAAAAAAAAAAGAAGAGACATGATCATGATGTACAAAATAGGCCGAGTAATAAACAAGTTGATAAAACATACTGCAGAACAAGAAACATTAATTACAGAAATATTACATGAAGATGAGTCGCAAAGACGTCAGGAAACACAAAATTACAGCAGTAACGAAGTGAAAAAAAACTCTAGTGAGACGTAATATCATCTTTAGCAATTTTCTGCTTCCAAAGATAATTATGACGAGTTAGTTCATGTCTGAGAAAAGATAAGAGACGGGTCCAGGAGCTGTTACTCATAACTAATCTAGTGACTCCTGATTATCAGATCAGTACCTCCAGGCTGGAAGGATGTGGAGAATAAGAGGTAAGTATAGGTGAAAAGCGTGGAGAGGGGAACAAATTGAAGGAAAGGAGGGGAGGGAGAGGAAGAAAGTGAAAAGGGGAGAAGGAAGAATAGGGAACGGGAGGCGTGATTAAAGAAAAACAGAAGTGGTAGTAAGAAATAGAGATAAGTGAAAGTGAGAGAAGGAAAGGGAGAACATGGAAAAGGGAGGAAAGAGAGAAGGAAAGGGCGGACAGGGAAGAGGAGGACGAGAAAAGAGGTAACAACAGAGAACGGGTAACAGAGGACGGGGAATAAATTTCAGGTGTAACACAGCTTTCTATTAAATTTGCCACTGACATTCTAATTCCATTGACGAGCGGTAGGTGAACACTTCTTATTAAAAGACTACCACTTCCTCAGTGAACACACCTGTTTGTACTCACCTGCTTTCACACACCTGTTTGTACTCACCTAATTGTATTCACCTCGTTATACTCATCTACTTGTGGTTTAAGGGTGTACCAACGGCTCATGATTCCACCTAACAATTACCAAGTCACAGTAAATCAGTGGCCTCGTAGATCCTCTCACACTTATTCTTAATTAAAACTATTTTCAGACTCTGTTTCTATAACTGAAGATGTGCTGTGATGTGTCTGACTCTTTTAAATAAAGATGGACAATACCATAACTTTAGCCATACACAAATAACCCGCACATAGGAAAAACTAATGACGACGTTTCTACCCGACTTGGACCTTTAAGTAGTCACACTAGTCACTGTGACTAGTTTAATGGTTCAAGTAAGATCGAAACGTCGTCATAAGCTTCTTTCTCATATGTGCAGGTTATTTGTGTTTTGATTCTTTATCTTCAGTCAGACTTGGTGATTAATAACAACATTTGCGAGAGGCAAATGAAGTAGGTGAAACGTACCCTTAATAAATGTCTTAACAGTCTCATACATATCTTTCTCTTTATCTTCCATTTATTCAACTTTATCATCCCTCTCTTTTTTTTATCAAGCACTCTGTGTTTGCTTGCCATGTCTAGTATTTTTCAATATATATATTTTTAAGTGCGTTTATGTTTCTTTTGGTTTTTCTCTTTTCAAATGATGTAAGGTTTAGATCAGTTAGTCTTTTTTTGCATAGATCATTCATTATAGGTACGGGAAGGGAATCTTTGAACTTTCCTTAGTTTCTGGACTTCTTTCCTCACGTGGAGAGTCGTACATGAAGAAAAAATAGACACATGTGCAGCTTCTGGGTATCTTCATTTGTTTACATTTCGCCATCTAGTGGCTTCATCAATACAAGGACATAACATGGCGACTGAAGAACTATATACAAACCATGAATTAATCAGTCCCTCAGCCTTGGAGTTGAAGAGCACCGTAATCTTCAAGACTACGGTCCTCTTCACCAACTCCAAGGCTCAGAGGGACTGATTACCTCATCCTTTGTATATAGTTCTTCAGTCTCCATGTTATTTCTTTCCCAGTCTGTGAGTCAACTGCCTGTTAGAATGATCGAGCCTTGGCGAATCAATTTTTGTTGAATCCTTGTTAAAATTTCGCATCCACTGAGTCGTTGTTACGTCGTCCCACATCACAAGCACTCTGAAATCCCCGGTAAGCGAAACTTCACACTAAAATGTCATAAACAGCATAGTGTGTCTTGTAAAGATACTCAGTTTATTTTTTTCCCATGGACCTACCTATGCCGCATGAACAGAAAACAGGTACCCACTGAATGCATTCAAATAAATCACATTTTCACTGTCTAAACTTTAGACAGTGAAAATGCTTTAGACTCTAAAGCATGTTCATCTCTCACCTCGTTTGACTGTTTCTGCTGCAGTGAAAAGGATGCTTGTGGTCAAGAGGACAAGCTGAGAACAATGACATATTGAATTTACAGTGTATACACCTCCCTGTATGATTTCTGTTAATCTGTCAAAGGTCTTTGCGAGTTAGTAAGGGATACTGTCTATGAATATAGTAAGGGATTGCTATTGTTGAGGATATTAGGAGATAACCATCTACGAGGATAGTAAGGGATACCATCTTCTAGGATATTAAGGGATAACCATTTATGAGGATATTAAGAGATAACCATCTACTTGGATAGTAAGGGATGCCATCTACGAGGATAGTAAGGGATACCATCTACGAGGATACTAAGGGATAACCATTTATGAGGATATTAAGAGATAACCATCTACTTGGATAGTAAGGGATAACCATCCACGAGGTTAATAAGAGATAATTATCCATTTCTCAATCCATGATAAATTCCGTGAAAAATCTAGCGATTCTGGGTCCATTACTAGTGCTTGATCCAAGGAATTTGAAGGCATCCTCCTCGACACTGGATCAAACCTGACTGTCTTTAATTCCCTAGGCACCGTGTGACCTTTACGCGTTCAGTGCTTCCCAGTGAATAAATCAATAATAATAATAATAATAATAATAATAATAATAATAATAATAATAATAATAATAATAATAATAATAATAATAATAATAATAATAATAATAATAATACACTTTTTAGCAGTTTAACAAACCTTTTCGTTAGGATAGTGTTCCTATATTGGCGTATGTGCATATGCGTTTGTGTATGCGTGTACTTGCGTGCGAGCCAGCGGGTATAACATCCACTCACATAAACAGAGGTGTGAGTCCCTGTGGTCCCGTCAGGAAGAGACGACCTGTAGGTCGCTTTCGGGTCATCTCCGGGTCAGAGAGATGATTGGGGAGAGGATTAAAAAGATGAGAAAGACGAAGAAGAAAATGGAGAGAGAGAGAGACTGAGAAATCGACAGACAGACAGAAAGAGAAGAGCGGAGAATGGAAAAGATAGAGGAAAATGGACAGAGAAGAGAGGAGAGAGGAAGGGAAAAGCAGAGATCATTGGATGGAAAGAGGAATCAAGAGGCTGGGGAGAGAGGTATGGGCATGAAACGATATACTGAAGAACAACTCAAGGGAATGAGTAGGCAGGTGCGCGGGCAGTTGGGCCTATAAGCAGAAAGGTAGATAAGTAGGTAGGCAGGCAGGCAGGTAGGTAGGTAGGCAGGCAGGTAGGTAGGTAGGCAGGCAGGTAGGAAGGCAGATAAGTAGGTAGGTATGTACGTAGGTCGGTAGGTGCGTAGATAGGTAGGTAAGTAGGTAGGCAGGTAGGTATGTAGGTAGATAAGTAGTTAGGAAGGTAGGTAGGTAGATAGGTAGTTAGAAAGGTAGGTAGGTAGTTAGGTAGGAACGTAGGTAGGCAGATAAGCAGGCAGGCAGGCAGGCAGGCAGGTAGGTAGGCAGGCAGGCAGGCAGGCAGGCAGGCAGGCAGGCAGGCAGGCAGGCAGGCAGGCAGGCAGGTAGGTAGGTAGGTAGGTAGGTAGGTTGATAGGGAGGCAGATGAGTGGGTGGGAAAGTGGGCAAGTTGGGCAGATGGGTGTAACCTAGGTCTACAATATATTTCAGGTGTGGCGGTGAAGCTGTGGGTGGTCATTAAGACTTACCCGGAGAGCCCACCTCCAGCCTCCTCCATCACTCTAGCCTCCAGGACGCGAAAGTGGGACCCGATACCCAAACCCGAAGTTGAGATCCGAAACCGAAACCTGAAACCGAGACCAGAAACTGAGACCTGAAACCGGCAAGGCAATGAAAGTGTTTCTTCTGTTTCGGGTCCTGGAGTTTACCTGGAAGGAATTCCGGGGATCAACGCTCCCGCGACCCGGTCCATGACCAGGCCTTCTGGTGGATTAGGGACTGATCAACGAGGTTGTTACTGCTTGCCACCCGCAGCCCAACGTACGAACCACAGCCCGGCTGATCTGGCGCTGACTTTAGGTATCTGTCCAGCTCACTCTTGAAGACAACCAGGGCTCTATTGGTAATTCCCCTTATGTGATGGAGTGAATGATGGTGAAAGTTTTTCTTTTTCGGGCCACCCTGCCTTGGTGGGAATCGGCCAGTGTGATAAAAATATATATATATATATATATATATATATATATATATATATATATATATATATATATATATATATATATATATATATAGACATATATAGACATATATACATATATATACATATATACATATACATATATATATACATATATATATATATATATATATATATACATATATACATATATACATATATATATATATATATATATATATATATATATATATATATATATATATATACATATATATATATATATATATATATATATATATATATATATATATATATATATATATATATATATATATACATGTATATATATATATATATATATATATATATATATACATATATATATGTATATATATATATATATATATATATATATATATATATATATATATATATATATATATATATATATATATATATCTATGTTTGTGTGTGTGTGTGTAAGTATATTCCGAAAAGGGCAAAACACAGGGAATGGGAGGTAATTAGGTCTACTCCAAGAAAGAGAAGGGTAACACTAATACTTTGCTCAGAGGATATTACACCAGCATCAGTTCAGGAGTAAATGAGGTGCTTCAACGTAGCCGAGAAAGAACACTTTCACGTGGAAATTTTTAGAATGTATTGGTATTTGTTTTAAGAAGCTGTGGAAGAATTAGGTACTTGTTTTTCTCTTCTAAGACTTCGAGAGTTAGTGGGCTTTAATTCCTCCAGAAGACCCCCAAAAGTGTGTTTATTCTTTGCCTTTCCCTGGCCCCACGGGAGTATGTAATTCTTCTCTTCAAAATTTCGTATAACTTATGGGTTTTAATCTTTTCTGGACCTCAAGAGTGCTCTCATCACACCTTTATGATCTCGAGGTACCATTGGTTCGTTAGCTGTGCCGCCAGAAAGGCTAGGTTACTGTGCACCCACAGCTCATCCTGTGAGCAGTAGCGAAAAAACTGGATTACAGAGGTCACAATGGGTCTTTATCAGACACCCCTAAGCACTGTTACATCACTGGAAAAAATACTAGTTATTTCGTAATTAATAATTACTTCATATGGTTGTTGTAAACAGTACAGTAAGGAATACTATCTCAAAAAACAGTATTTTATTGCCACTAAAAATATATATTAAAAGAAAACTTAGTCATAACTGGATTGCAGTCTCTCTGAAGACAATTTGTTCATCTAGTCCTTAATACATCCAAGAAATTCTTCGAAAAGTGGTAAACAAAACTGAGTTCATCACTACATTTCTCACCTAATGGAATGTTTGCTATCCTTTACGAAATTACTATAAATTATAATCACCTTGACAATAATACAAATATGACAGTTTAATTGTGACAATTTATTACAGTTTAATTGTTGAACATCAACAATGTGAGACTAGCCTGTCTTTTTTTTTTTTTTCACTGTGGAATACGTGCAGTGTGCAGATGACCTGTTCAATGTGATAGTTACATAACAGGTACGAAAGTTTGTTGTTATCTGACAACCGCACAGTTTAGCCTGCATAAACAAAATACGGTGGTGAGGTTCTCGTTATGTATTCCATTGGTAGCTTAGTAGCTATAAGGGAGTAAAAAATTATCGTTCCAGTTCAGCTGGAGTTACTGTTACGTTGATATTATCATTCACTGTAATGATTATGCCATAATATTGGAAGTTTTCTTTCAGCTCAATATCACTCAATAAAAATCATGCCATGACCTTAGTTTCTCATAATCAGTTGGAAAGCTTTACTAATTATTCAAAAGCTTTGTGTAATATATCTCCGAATTTTTCTTTTTTTTTCCTTTTAACTTAAATCAGCAGTTCTCGCCCTCGATGAATTCAAAATTCGTTAGTGTAATATTTTATTTGCGTCGTGGCCGTGGCTCTTATGGCGTCTGGGTTCAACAGAGGGATGGTCACTCAGCCTATCCTACGTTACCACCTTTTCTTCACTCTTCCATTTTTATTACACTTTAAGCCGCTTCTGCCCCGCCTTTTTACATACCATTAAACGCATTCGTGTGCTTAAAAGCTAGTGCGTTATAGATTGCATGCGTTTGGACGGGCCAAGGCTGGGTGAGAATATAAACAAATAGGTTGGTACAAGCGCATAAGTCCTCGTAACGTGGGGAATCTGACGTGCCCAGTGGGAAAGGATTGTTGGCGGAATTCCAGGAACCACAGGAAAGAGCACAAGGAGATGAGAATGGGCATCGTTAGGAGTGAAAGGAGGACACATTATCCGCAGATCAGAGAGGGACCTGTTTCCCACCCACAAAATAACCCCCTCCTACCTCCCTGACCCTCCTTCCCCACACTGTAGCTTATTCCCTACCTCCTCTTCTTTCTCTCTTTCCTTTTCCTCCTCCTCCTCATCCTTTTCCCTTCTCATTCTTAGCCTTCATCTACCAACCGATATCTTTCTATCAGAGTGCAAAATGAGCTTCTGTTTCACATTAATATATCAAGATGGCAGTTCCTCCCTAGATGGATGCGGAGCGCAAAATATTTTGCAGATTTCTTTTTCACTCTCCTCGACCTTCCTCCTTCACTTCCTTGTCCTTTTCCCTCATTGTCTTCTCTCTCTTATTAATTATTTTCTGTTCTTATTTCTTTTGTCTCCCTTCCCACAAAATTTATTCTTTCCCTTTCTCCCATTCCTTCTGTCTCTCCCCTCTCTTCCAGAATCTCTCCAGTTCCTCCCACACTATCTCACTTACTTTCACTCCCACATTTACCCATTTAACCCATATTTTATTTTTCCCTTCACAACATCTCTCTGCTCCCACATTTTCCACTTTACCCCACAATTGCTCAATATTTTCTGTCTCCCCTTTCTCCCACATCATTCTTATTCCACAATCTACCCTTATTATCACAATATCTTCTTCTTCCCACAGTCTTTGTCCATTCTTCCACACTTTCTCCCATACTCTCCTCGTTGACTTCCTCTGCCGCTAAAGTGACCACAAATACCACAGTGGTCACTTTAGAGGTGACTTATGCGCTGAATCTAAAACAAAGATAAGCTGATAATAGCACTTTGATAAGCTTAGCTGAAAGCTACGTAACTGCATATTAAAAAAAATTGTATGTTTGATCACAGCTCCAATGAGTCAGCATCTCAATGAGGCTATATCAGACTGAAGGCTACAGTGAGTCTGATGTAAAGTTACAATAAGTCTGAATACAGTGTGCACTTGAGTCAACAGGAAGCCACACTCTGAAGGTTTGAGTGCGAAAACACCAGTTATCAACTCAAGTCAAAAGTAAAATTATAGGAATTACTTGGTATGAAGAGCTGTTAAGGATATAAGTATATATATATATATATATATATATATATATATATATATATATATATATATATATATATATATATATATATAAGCACAGAAAATGACGTTTGAGAGGAAGGTAATGGCAGGTCATACCACTATTCCCCCATACCACTTTGCCATTCCTTCTCTCCTCCAGCATCCCTCGCCTTCCTCCCCACCGGCCAGCGTCCTTAGAGGGAACCCCTGCTGCGTCTTGACCACAAGAGCAGCATCCAGCCCCGCCTCTCTGACACCCACACATAACTCACCCCACGCACCTGTCTCTCTCTCTCTCTCTCTCTCTCTCTCTCTCTCTCTCTCTCTCTCTCTCTCTCTCTCTCTCTCTCTCTCTCTCTCTCTCTCTCTCTCTCTCTCTCTCTATCTATCTATCTATCTATCTATCTACCTCTCTCTCTCCTCATGAGGGTGCCCACCCCACCAGCTTTTCACTGTCACTCAAACACTAAGGTCGTACTCAATACATCTCAAAACCGCTCACAGGTAACCAATCATCCATCACTCTATATACTCAAGCGTAGGATAGGTTAAGTTATGTTAGGTTAGGTTAGGTTAGGTTAGGTTAGGTTAGGTTAGGTAAAATATTCACCCTGATACAGCATACAATAAAACAAATACATTATCTTATACAGCATGCATATCAGAAATACACTGCCTTTCGCATTGTACATAGTGGAAATATACTATTTTTAATTTTTTTTCGAGTCTCCACATATGTATTGCTTATGTCCATTATCTTCCATTCACATTTCTCCGCGAGGGTCTAATAATTCTGGGGAATCGGATGTAATCGGGTTTAATCCGATATCTTGGATTTGGTTTAACACAGTTTCTTCCATGCATAATTTAAAAGTTGTCTCAATACCCATATTCACGTCCTAACTAGTAATCAAGGACAATGTATTTTGGCAGCTAGGTCCCTATTAGGCAGCAACTTTGGAACACTGCCCAGATCGTGGACACCCAAGAAAAATACTCTTCTTAAGGCACAACATTCATTTTATGTTATGAAGAAGGGATGGCGAGAGGTGCTGTAACAAGTGTCTTCAGATGCTCGCTGCAAGCAAAGTGCTTGTCAAGTCAGTCGAGCGTAACGGACAGTGAAACTCTCTGACATATTGCTACTACGTGCTTCAAGACAAGTAAGTGTGGATGATTCCTGATAAAGGAGTCATGTATTGAGTCACCGGGACATTGATACAGTGTGCTCGTATTGAAATACCGAAATATTAATAGGGTACTATTTCATAGTTACACCAAATCACTGACGTAGAACGCGGTAACGATACACTGAAAAAAACACAGTGTGTTTATATCGATACAATGTTATGCCGTAACATTGACCTAGTATGCTCGCATTAACACAGAGAAAACATTGACCTAGTATTTTCAAATCGATACGCCGTATCGTTATACTGAAACATTGACGTAGTACCCAAGAACTGACGCTCCCTGGAGTGTCGTTTGCGTCAAGGCAGATCTCACGTCTCGCCGTGACAGGCGGCGGCACCCCAGGACTGATGGTTTACAGATATGTCAGGTGGGTTTGGCGCCATCATGTACTGGACAGGTAACACACGTCTCTTTACCTGGCTGGGCACGTAGGTACATCAGACAATCATGGCAGGGATGCTGGACGAGATAATATAACCTGTGGTAATTTCACTCACGAGCAAATAGCCCACGTGCAGATAAGCAGATAAATATTAAGAAGCGTACATATATGTATAGTCCCAGATCTCACTGACACAGATACGTATCAGTACTTAAATGCAGGCAGGTTAAAATGCTCGAAGGTACGCACTGGTACAAATAGTCATAGGTTCACAAGTACGAATGCTCAGTCAACTTTCAAAATTCTGATTTATGTTTCTGTTATCACAAGCTGAACATTATTTCAAGATTGTGTTATAGCGATGAATATCGCAACAGGAGGAGAAATATAACTGCGTTACTGCTTTTTAATTTAGAAAAAGCGCCACTTTCGTTATTAATTGTACTAAACATGACAGTGGGTGCCCATATTTATTGCATAGGTAATTATATATATAGTATATATATATATATATATATATATATATATATATATATATATATATATATATATATATATATATATATATATATATATATATATATATATACATATATATGAGTGATGTGGCTTATCATTAGCCTCGGTATTTTTTTCCTCTCTGAAAAATAATAACAGGCCTGGAGTTGGCGGGTGAGGTGCCTGGTTGAGAGGCGTGGAGAGAGCTGGACTGACCGGCAGACACTGAGCTGGATAACATGAGCTGTAAGGGAAAAAAATTACTTAATAGACGAGACAAAAATAATTCCTGAACTAATGCCTTTAGAAAAGCAATGTTGACGAGCATAAAGTAATAGAAATACTATATGTGTTCAGCGTTTTTCTGAATAAATCAAGAATAAATTAATAATAATATAAAAATGTTAATAAAATTTATAATAATGCTGTACAAAAATATTTAATGTTTTACAGGAGATAAATAATTTTCGTTAATGTAATAAGAACACCCAAAGACACAGTGAAAAAAATGAGACAATGGCTAACAAATCGTGTCAAAAAATGCTGTAGAAATACTTATATGCAGTATTATAGACAAAAATAATGAATTTTGAATGCCCAAATATTTGAATACATTTTTTTCAATTTTATATCCCACACTTATTTATGACAACAAAATTATAATATTTTTTTAAGTTTTCTCACCGATTCATTCTTTTTCACTTCAACAGTTTATATGTACATTATAGCACACACACACAAACACACACACACACACACACACACACACACACACACACACACACACACACACACACACACACACACACACACACACACAAACAAACACTCACACACGCAATTGGGTTTGGAGTTCAATCCCACCAAGTGCAAAGTAGATGAATGGTTCAGAGAACCGACATGCACACACACACACACACACACACACACACACACACACACACACACACACACACACACACACACACACACACACACCCACACACACACACACACACACACACACACACACACACACACACACACACACACACACACACACACACACACACACACACACACACACACACACACACACACACACACACACACTGCAGGAGGCCAAGAGAGGAATATGAAGAGAGCAACAGAGCAATGGTGGACACACTTGCTGAGGTGGCAAGAAGAGCTCACTCCAGCAGAGCAAAGTTGCTGGTTATGGGGGATTTCAACCACAGGGAGATTGACTGGGAAAACCTGGAGCCACATGGGGGTCCCGAAACATGGAGAGCCAGGATGTTGGACGTGGTGCTGGAAAACCTCATGCACCAACATGTTAAGGACACTACCAGAGTGAGAGGGGAGGATGAACCAGCAAGATTGGACCTTGTGTTCACCCTGGGCAGCTCAGACATTGAGGACATCAAGTATGAGAGTCCCCTAGGAGCTAGCGACCACGTGGTTCTGTGCTTTGAATACATAGTAGAGCTGCAAGTGGAGAGAATAACAGGAGTTGAATGGGAAAAGCCTGACTATAAAAGAGGGGACTACATAGGGTTGAAGAACTTCCTGCGGGAGGTCCAGTGGGACAGAGAACTGGCAGGAAAGCCAGTAAATGAAATGATGGAATATGTAACAACAAAATGCAAGGAGGCAGTGGAAAGGTTTATTCCCAAGGGCAACAGTAACAACGGGAAGACCAGAACGAGCCCCTGGTTTACCCGACGGTGTAAGGAGGCAAAAACAAAGTGCAATAGAGAATGGAAAAAGTACAGAAGGCAGAGAACACACGAAAATAGGGAGATCAGTCGCAGAGCCAGGAATGAGTATGCACAGGTAAGGAGGGAGGCCCAGCGACAGTATGAAAATGACATAGCATCGAGAATCAAGACTGACCCGAAACTGTTGTATAGCCACATCAGGAGGAAGACAACAGTCAAAGACCAGGTGATCAGATTAAGGACAGAAGGTGGAGAACTCACAAGAAATGATCAGGAGGTATGTGAGGAGCTGAACAGGAGATTTAAGGAAGTTTTTACAGTAGAGACAGGAAGGGCTGTGGGAAGACAGCACAGAAGGGAACATCAAGAGGGAATATACCAACAAGTGTTGGATGACATACGAACAACTGAGGAGGAGGTGAAGAAGCTCCTAAGTGACCTTGACACCTCAAAGGCGATGGGACCGGACAACATCTCCCCATGGGTCCTTAGAGAAGGAGCAGAGATGCTGTGCGTGCCTCTAACCACAATCTTCAACACATCCCTTGAAACTGGGCAACTACCTGAGAAATGGAAGACAGCTAATGTAGTCCCCATATTTAAGAAAGGAAACAGAAACGAGGCACTAAACTACAGACCTGTGTCTCTGACATGTATTGTGTGCAAAGTCATGGAGAAGATTATCAGGAGGAGAGTGGTCGAACACCTGGAAAGGAACAAGATTATAAATGAAAACCAGCATGGGTTCATGGAAGGCAAATCTTGTATCACAAACCTCCTGGAGTTTTATGACAAGGTAACAGAAGTAAGACACGAGAGAGAGGGGTGGGTAGATTGCGTTTTCCTAGACTGCAGGAAGGCCTTTGACACAGTTCCCCACAAGAGATTAGTGCAGAAGCTGGAGGATCAGGCGCATGTAAAAGGGAGGGCACTGCAATGGATAAGGGAATACCTGACAGGGAGGCAGCAACGAGTCATGGTACGTGAAGAGGTATCACAGTGGGCGCCTGTTACGAGCGGGGTCCCACAGGGGTCAGTTCTAGGACCAGTGCTATTTTTGATATATGTGAACGACATGATGGAAGGAATAGACTCTGAAGTGTCCCTGTTCGCAGATGATGTGAAGTTGATGAGAAGAATTAAATCGGACGAGGATGAGGCAGGACTGCAAAGAGACCTGGACAGGCTGGACATGTGGTCCAGTAACTGGCTTCTCGAATTCAATCCAGCCAAATGCAAAGTCATGAAGATTGGGGAGGGGCAAAGAAGACCGCAGACAGAGTATAGGCTAGGTGGACAAAGACTACAGACCTCACTCAGGGAGAAAGACCTTGGGGTGACCATAACACCGAGCACATCACCGGAGGCACACATCAACCAAATAACTGCTGCAGCATACGGGCGCCTGGCAAACCTGAGAATAGCGTTCCGATACCTTAATAAGGAATCGTTCAAGACACTGTACACTGTGTATGTTAGGCCCATACTGGAGTATGCAGCACCAGTCTGGAACCCACACCTGGTCAAGCACGTCAAGAAGTTAGAGAAAGTACAAAGGTTTGCAACAAGGCTAGTCCCAGAGCTCAAGGGAATGTCGTACGAGGAAAGGTTAAGGGAAATCGGACTGACGACACTGGAGGACAGAAGGGTCAGGGGAGACATGATAACGACATACAAGATACTGCGGGGAATAGACAAGGTGGACAGAGATAGGATGTTCCAGAGAGGGGACACAGGGACAAGGGGTCACAACTGGAAGCTGAAGACTCAGACGAGTCACAGGGACGTTAGGAAGTATTTCTTCAGTCATAGAGTTGTCAGCAAGTGGAATAGCCTAGCAAGTGAAGTAGTGGAGGCAGGAACCATACATAGTTTTAAGAAGAGGTATGACAAAGCTCAGGAAGCAGAGAGAGAGAGGACCCAGTAGCGATCAGTGAAGAGGCGGGGCCAGGAGCTGAGTCTCGACCCCTGCAACCACAATTAGGTGAGTACAATTAGGTGAGTACACACACACACACACACACATACACACACACCAGACACGACTCTGTTATTCTGGATTACGTTCACCCAGTGCACAAGCCAAATGTCTCCCGCTTTTCATCTCATTGTCTAAACCGTTTCAAACCAATACCTCACCCAACGCCAGGCTATTATCTCAACTAATCCACAAGCCACAACACTAAATACCTTAACTCATACACAAACGCACATTCTCAGAACACAGTTTAAACTCGCCGCTACCAATGAAACTCTAAACAAAAGAACTCAACTCTCCGTCTGGTGGCTGCCCGGCGATGTCCGGACACAGTGGGGGCTCTATTGCAGTGAACACAGGGACATCAGGACACTGAATAAACACGTTACAGCCAATGACCACCTGGAGAGATTCGGACGCGGTGTTCTGGCCCTTACAACACGGGTGCGCAGAGACGGATTTTGCTGGTTTGTTATTGTTTTTAGGAGTTCTCTAGGGTGGTCACATTCCTCTTGGTTTCTGGTTCAGCTTGGAAGTATAGAGGGGGAGGAAGTAACGGGTGGCTGGTTATGGTAATCACCTAAATGGAAGTTTGTTTGCTACAGATTTTCGATTGATAGTTTGAAGCTGATGGCAGTGTTTACCTGAGATTAGATCCAAAGTTAATTCATAATAGTCTTATTAAACATGTAACCACATTATTTATATATATATATATATATATATATATATATATATATATATATATATATATATATATATATATATATATATATATATATATATATATATATATATATATATATGTATATATATACATATATATATATATATATATATATATATATATATATATATATATATATATATATATATATATATATATATATATATATATATATATATATATATATATATATATATATATATATATATTCTGTATAGGAAGAGGCAAAAGCTGACTGTTTCTCTATCGTATTTCATCGAGCAGGATGGGTTACAGCAAGTAATGAACTCTATCACCCTGAACTGGGAAATTTCAGTGAAGCGATGAGGACATATTTAAGTATGCTGCATAAAGATTTCCATTCCATCGGGGCTGAAGTTACTGCTACGTGTGACTTACTGTCTATCAAAGATTAGGTGAGTATAAATAGAGAACGCATCTGTCTCTATGAGGACGGAGAATCGAGCTTCTGCTACTTCTTACCCTGAAAAGCCCACGAGAGTCTAGCAATTATAATAATATTAATGGGCAGGTTGGAGGTTATGGGCGAGGGAGGACAAATTTGTAGGACAGAATGGGGGAGGAGAAAAAGAGATGAAAACCACTGGACATTAGAAGTAACTCGATCTCATTGTTTGTCAGTTCGACTCCCGTAGCATCCCCTTCCCATCCAGCACCTAGACAAGAATCCCCCTCCCCTTCGCCCAAACCCTCGACAGTTATGCCACACTGTATCCAGAACCCAACTCTTGCCATACTATGTAACGACCGTATTGTGTAGAGTAGCAGCACACTGCTGCTGTACCTAGTTTCATTAAAAAATATATAATATGATAAAGGCCAAATAGAAGCAGTTCATTTTAATGCTAAAACATAAATGGTTACAATTGAGGATGGGTGTCAAGATTTTGGTAATTTTTCGAATTTTACTCTGTCTATGTGTTCTGTGTCAGTCTGCCTATATATTCATGCCCTTTTGTATCTGTCTGAGGATTTGTTTGCCGCAGTGTCTTTTTTTATGTATATTGTGCTTCTTTTGCTGATAAGACAAAAAAAAAAAATGCGACAAAATAGGAATAAATTGATTATCTTCTCACATCATCACATTCCTTACTTATTCTCCTCTAATTGTTCTCACTTATTTTCTTTTTAATCATATATATATATATATATATACATATATAATATATATTATATATATATATACATTATATATATATATATATAATATATATATATAAAATGTTTTATTTTTTTTATTATCACACTGGCCGATTCCCACCAAGGCAGGGTGGCCCGAAAAACAAAAACTTTCACCATCATTCACTCCATCACTGTCTTGCCAGAAGGGTGCTTTACACTACAGTTTTTAAACTGCAACATTAACACCCCTCCTTCAGAGTGCAGGCACTGTACTTCCCATCTCCAGGACTCAAGTCCGGCCTGCCGGTTTCCCTGAATCCCTTCATAAATGTTACTTTGCTCACACTCCAACAGCACGTCAAGTATTAAAAACCATTTGTCTCCATTCACTCCTATCAAACACGCTCACGCATGCCTGCTGGAAGTCCAAGCCCCTCGCACACAAAACCTCCTTTACCCCCTCCCTCCAACCCTTCCTAGGCCGACCCCTACCCCGCCTTCCTTCCACTACAGACTGATACACTCTTGAAGTCATTCTGTTTCGCTCCATTCTCTCTACATGTCCGAACCACCTCAACAACCCTTCCTCAGCCCTCTGGACAACAGTTTTGGTAATCCCGCACCTCCTCCTAACTTCCAAACTACGAATTCTCTGCATTATATTCACACCACACATTGCCCTCAGACATGACATCTCCACTGCCTCCAGCCTTCTCCTCGCTGCAACATTCATCACCCACGCTTCACACCCATATAAGAGCGTTGGTAAAACTATACTCTCATACATTCCCCTCTTTGCCTCCAAGGACAAAGTTCTTTGTCTCCACAGACTCCTAAGTGCACCACTCACTCTTTTTCCCTCATCAATTCTATGATTCACCTCATCTTTCATAGACCCATCCGCTGACACGTCCACTCCCAAATATCTGAATACGTTCACCTCCTCCATACTCTCTCCCTCCAATCTGATATTCAATCTTTCATCATCTAATCTTTTTGTTATCCTCATAACCTTACTCTTTCCTGTATTCACCTTTAATTTTCTTCTTTTGCACACCCTACCAAATTCATCCACCAATCTCTGCAGCTTCTCTTCAGAATCTCCCAAGAGCACAGTGTCATCAGCAAAGAGCAGCTGTGACAACTCCCACTTTGTGTGTGATTCTTTATCTTTTAACTCCACGCCTCTTGCCAAGACCCTCGCATTTACTTCTCTTACAACCCCATCTATAAATATATTAAACAACCACGGTGACATCACACATCCTTGTCTAAGGCCTACTTTTACTGGGAAAAAATTTCCCTCTTTCCTACATACTCTAACTTGAGCCTCACTATCCTCGTAAAAACTCTTCACTGCTTTCAGTAACCTACCTCCTACACCATACACTTGCAACATCTGCCACATTGCCCCCCTATCCACCCTGTCATACGCCTTTTCCAAATCCATAAATGCCACAAAGACCTCTTTAGCCTTATCTAAATACTGTTCACTTATATGTTTCACTGTAAACACCTGGTCCACACACCCCCTACCTTTCCTAAAGCCTCCTTGTTCATCTGCTATCCTATTCTCCGTCTTACTCTTAATTCTTTCAATTATAACTCTACCATACACTTTACCAGGTACACTCAACAGACTTATCCCCCTATAATTTTTGCACTCTCTTTTATCCCCTTTGCCTTTATACAAAGGAACTATGCATGCTCTCTGCCAATCCCTAGGTACCTTACCCTCTTCCATACATTTATTAAATAATTGCACCAACCACTCCAAAACTATATCCCCACCTGCTTTTAACATTTCTATCTTTATCCCATCAATCCCGGCTGCCTTACCCCCTTTCATTTTACCTACTGCCTCACGAACTTCCCCCACACTCACAACTGGCTCTTCCTCACTCCTACAAGATGTTATTCCTCCTTGCCCTATACACGAAATCACAGCTTCCCTATCTTCATCAACATTTAACAATTCCTCAAAATATTCCCTCCATCTTCCCAATACCTCTAACTCTCCATTTAATAACTCTCCTCTCCTATTTTTAACTGACAAATCCATTTGTTCTCTAGGCTTTCTTAACTTGTTAATCTCACTCCAAAACTTTTTCTTATTTTCAACAAAATTTGTTGATAACATCTCACCCACTCTCTCATTTGCTCTCTTTTTACATTGCTTCACCACTCTCTTAACCTCTCTCTTTTTCTCCATATACTCTTCCCTCCTTGCATCACTTCTACTTTGTAAAAACTTCTCATATGCTAACTTTTTTCTCCCTTACTACTCTCTTTACATCATCATTCCACCAATCGCTCCTCTTCCCTCCTGCACCCACTTTCCTGTAACCACAAACTTCTGCTGACACTACTCTAACCTCTTCACCCCTACATATTTAAGTTCTGAAATCCAGTTACCCTAAATTTAAAAGACATTTAAATTATGGCTTTAAGTTCATTTGTACGTTGACTGGATGGTTACTTCCCATCGGAATAACAAGATCCGGCTACTCGATCCGTTTTACAGAATACACGAAACGTTCGGAAAACGCAGCGATTCAACGAACATGCGGATATTCCCACACAAAGTTCAGATTACAAAGTACAACTACACCTCATAATGGGCAGAGAAAATCCCTTCAAAATTGGATTTCCCGAGGGGTAAATTGGCGGGGGAGTTTGTCCCATTCCTCCCCTTCTCTCTCCTGTTTCCTCGCTTCTCTCCCTGGAAGTTTTCCACCTTCTTCCTTTCTCTTCTATCCCTATCGCCTTCCTTGGTTACTGACACATCGTTAGTTAACCTGACAGCAGCAGCTACGCACATACGCACATACACACATGCACGTTTCAAAGATGGGACACAACATCAAAGGGTCACAATTGGAAGTTGAAGATTCAGATGACTCACAGGGATGTTAAGATGTATTTATTCAGTCATAGAGTTGTCAGGAAGTGGAATAGTCTGGAGCGATTTAGTGGAGGCAGGATCCATACATAGCTGTAAGAAGAGGTATGATAAAGCTCATGGAGCAAGGTGAGAGTGGACCTGGTAGTGACTAGTGAAGAGGTGAGGTCAGGAGCCGTGACTTGACCCCCGCAACCACAACTAGGTGAGTACACACACACACACACACACACACACACACACACACACACACACACACACACACACACACACACACACACACACATACACATACGCAGACCGCGCACAGCCAGGAGTAGTGAATCGACTGCTACAACTTCAAATAGGTAAGAACATACATACACACACTGGGTACATCACAAGTGATCATATATACAGAAGCAAAATTCTCTACACTGAAATACGACTCTGTGTTTAGTGAACCACTAATCGGTCTGAGGATCGACGACCCAAATGATTTCTTCATGAATGAGCCTCAAAACTCCATAAATGTATGCCAGATTTCCGACATTACCCTAACTCCGATAGATTTCGAAAAAGCCATTGACAACATGCCTATGCACTCAGCCCCGGGCCCAGACTCGTGGAACTCTGTTTTCATTAAGAACTGCAAGAAACCTCTCTCGCGTGCCCTAAGTACACTATGGAGGAGGAGCTTGGACATGGGTGAAATTCCACAGTCATTTAAAACAACGGATATAGCCCCACTCCATAAAGGTGGCAGCAAAACATTAGCTAAGAACTATAGACCAATAGCTCTGACGTCCCACATCATAAAAATCTTTGAAAGAGTGCTAAGAAGCAGGATTGCAAATCACCTGGATTCCCAAAATCTGCACAATCCAGGGCAACATGGGTTCAGGGCAGGTCGCTCCTGCCTCTCACAACTACTGGATCACTATGACATAGCCTTGGATGCACTGTAAGAAAATCAGAATGCAGATGTAATATACACAGACTTTAAAAAGCATTTGACAAATGCGATCATGGCGTAATAGCCCATAAAATACGTGCTAAAGGAATAACTGGGAAAGTGCGGAGATGGATCTTCAACTTCCTAACAAATCGAACACAAAGAGTAGTGGTCAACAGAGTTAAATCGGAGGCTGCCATAGTGAAGAGCTCTGTTCCACAAGGCACAGTACTCGCCCCCATCTTATTCCTTATCCTCATATCAGACATAGACAGAGATATACACCACAGCACCGTATCATCCTTTGCGGAGGATACTAGGATCTGAATGAGGCTGTCATCTGCTGAGGACGCGGTTAACCTCCAAGAAGATATAAACAAAGTTTTCCAGTGGGCAACGGTAAACAATATGATGTTCAATGAGGACAAATTCCAACTACTCCGTTATGGAAAACTGGAGATAATAACTAGAACAGGGTATACTACTGACTCCGGCCATACAATAGAGAGGAAAAATAATGTAAGGGACCTGGGAGTAGTAATGTCTGAGGATCTCACTTTCAAGGATCGCAACAGTGCCACGATCGGACGTGCAAAGAAAATGATAGGATGGATAATGAGAACTTTCAAAACGAGAGATGCCAAGCCAATGATGATCCTTTTCAAATCACTTGTTCTCTCTAGGCTGGAATACTGCTGTACATTAACATCTCCATTCAAAGCAGGTGAAATCGCAGATCTAGAGAGTGTACAGAGATCCTTTACTGCACGTATAAGTTCTGTCAAGCACCTTAACTACTGAGAACGCTTGGAAGCACTTGACTTGTACTCGTTGGAACGCAGGAGGGAGAGATATATCATAATCTACACTTGGAAAATCTTGGAAGGAATGGTCCCAAATCTGTACACAGAAATCACTCCCTACGAAAGTAAAAGACTGGGCAGGCGATGCAAAATGCCCCCAATAAAAAGTAGGGGCGCCATTGGTACACTAAGGGAAAACACCATAAGTGTCCGGGGCCCAAAACTGTTCAACAGCCTCCCATCAAGCATTAGGGGAATTGCCAATAAACCCCTGGCTGCCTTCAAGAGAGAGCTGGACAGATACCTAAAGTCAGTGCCGGATCAGCCGGGCTGTGGCTCGTACGTTGGACTGCGTGCGGCCAGCAGTAACAGCCTAGTTGATCAGGCCCTGATCCATCGGGAGGCCTGGTCATGGACCGGGCCGCGGGGGCGTT
Organism: Cherax quadricarinatus; assembly: GCF_038502225.1. Classification (NCBI taxonomy): domain Eukaryota; kingdom Metazoa; phylum Arthropoda; class Malacostraca; order Decapoda; family Parastacidae; genus Cherax; species Cherax quadricarinatus. The sequence continues at coordinate 22,648 of NW_027197432.1, forward strand.
GATCCCCGGAATAACCTCCAGGTAACCTCCAGGTTACCCAAATGAGTGTAAAATGGATGCCTGTTGCATTGTTGCCCACTAACAGGATTGCCGATCTTTTCTTTCTGTTTCACGAAACGTAATATGACAAGTAAATCTTACAAACCTCACTTTACATTCGTTATTCACTTACCCCATGTTTCTTAGTAATCCCTATTAATGTAATATTTATTTTCCAAAATACGAGGTCTGGTCTCAGAATGGGGCGCAGAGGCAACAATATTCAGAATAAAAAAAAATAAAGTCTGCAGGCAGAAACTAATCATCATAACTGGTATACAACACCACCAAGCTGATGAATAAGACTCAAGCACAACACTAGTAATCTTTATTGATGAAGCAATCTCTCCACTTCGTCCACATCGACTTCCTCAAAGGCTGATGACTCCAGGAACGTGAGTCATTTCTGTGTTCGATTAATGAAGCCTGTAGCGCAGGCGAAATGTTTCGTCACTAAAGACTGCTAGTGCTGCGCATGTCTTACTCGTCAGGTAGAAGATAAGTTCAAAATCGGAGTTGTGCGTAACGAACTCCTCGATACGAATGAAAGCAAAATCTTAGTTTCTGGGGAAAGGGACGAGGCCTTCTCTTCAGGTTAACGAGAGGGAACTGACCAGCTAAATGCAAAGGAGTTTCATGCATCGTAAAGCTTTTCCCACGTTCATCTTGTCCATCCCATTGAAACCATTCCTACCTCCAGCTCTTTCCGTCTCTCTCTCTCTCTCTCTCTCTCTCTCTCTCTCTCTCTCTCTCTCTCTCTCTCTCTCTCTCTCTCTCTCTCTCTCTCTCTCTCTCTCTCTCTCTCTCTCTCTCTCTCTCTCTCATTCTCTCACTCTCCGCTACAGTATATATATTTCTTTGAATTTTCCGCACTTCATCTTTTCTTATTCAGTTTCTTTCTTCTCTTTAGCTCACTGTGTGTCATATTTCATCCCATTTCTGCCCATTCTATCGCTAAAATGTTCTATCCGTTTCCTATTCTATGTCAGTCCTTCCTACTCTCCTTACTCTTACTATTCCATCCCTGCCCTTTCTGTCCCTCACCTATCCCTTCCTCCCACACCTACACAACCACTGCACCTTACACCTGTCCATTTGTCCCCACCTCTTGTTCTTCTTTCCATACCTTCCCTCCCGTTTTCCCTCTCCCATCTCCCTCACAATCCCCATACCTATGATCCACCATCTCCCCGCCCCTTCCTCCTACATAACAACCTTTCCACAGATTGTAGACTGATTATCATAGACTGTTGTGGCTGGATTACGATAATTTGTGACTAGGGTGCGATCGTTTGCGGCTAGGGTTCTAAGGCTTATGGTTGGATAACGATAGCCTCAGATAGGGTGCGGTAGTTTGTGGATGGGGTTCTAAGGTTTATAGTTGGTTAACGATAGCTTACAGATAGAGTGCTGTAGTTTGTGAGTGTGGTGTAATAGTCCGCTGCTAAATTATCAGAATTGTAACTGGGTTCCATAGCTTGTGGATGGAGTACGATTTTATTATCACACCGGCCGATTCCCACCAAGGCAGGGTGGCCCGAAAAAGAAAAACTTTCACCATCATTCACTCCATCACTGTCTTGCCAGAAGGGTGCTTTACACTACAGTTTTTAAACTGCAACATTAACACCCCTCCTTCAGAGTGCAGGCACTGTACTTCCCATCTCCAGGACTCAAGTCCGGCCTGCCGGTTTCCCTGAATCCCTTCATAAATGTTACTTTGCTCACACTCCAACAGCACGTCAAGTATTAAAAACCATTTGTCTCCATTCACTCCTATCAAACACGCTCACGCATGCCTGCTGGAAGTCCAAGCCCCTCGCACACAAAACCTCCTTTACCCCCTCCCTCCAACCCTTCCTAGGCCGACCCCTACCCCGCCTTCCTTCCACTACAGACTGATACACTCTTGAAGTCATTCTGTTTCGCTCCATTCTCTCTACATGTCCGAACCACCTCAACAACCCTTCCTCAGCCCTCTGGACAACAGTTTTGGTAATCCCGCACCTCCTCCTAACTTCCAAACTACGAATTCTCTGCATTATATTCACACCACACATTGCCCTCAGACATGACATCTCCACTGCCTCCAGCCTTCTCCTCGCTGCAACATTCATCACCCACGCTTCACACCCATATAAGAGCGTTGGTAAAACTATACTCTCATACATTCCCCTCTTTGCCTCCAAGGACAAAGTTCTTTGTCTCCACAGACTCCTAAGTGCACCACTCACTCTTTTTCCCTCATCAATTCTATGATTCACCTCATCTTTCATAGACCCATCCGCTGACACGTCCACTCCCAAATATCTGAATACGTTCACCTCCTCCATACTCTCTCCCTCCAATCTGATATTCAATCTTTCATCACCTAATCTTTTTGTTATCCTCATAACCTTACTCTTTCCTGTATTCACCTTTAATTTTCTTCTTTTGCACACCCTACCAAATTCATCCACCAATCTCTGCAACTTCTCTTCAGAATCTCCCAAGAGCACAGTGTCATCAGCAAAGAGCAGCTGTGACAACTCCCACTTTGTGTGTGATTCTTTATCTTTTAACTCCACGCCTCTTGCCAAGACCCTCGCATTTACTTCTCTTACAACCCCATCTATAAATATATTAAACAACCACGGTGACATCACACATCCTTGTCTAAGGCCTACTTTTACTGGGAAAAAATTTCCCTCTTTCCTACATACTCTAACTTGAGCCTCACTATCCTCGTAAAAACTCTTCACTGCTTTCAGTAACCTACCTCCTACACCATACACTTGCAACATCTGCCACATTGCCCCCCTATCCACCCTGTCATACGCCTTTTCCAAATCCATAAATGCCACAAAGACCTCTTTAGCCTTATCTAAATACTGTTCACTTATATGTTTCACTGTAAACACCTGGTCCACACACCCCCTACCTTTCCTAAAGCCTCCTTGTTCATCTGCTATCCTATTCTCCGTCTTACTCTTAATTCTTTCAATTATAACTCTACCATACACTTTACCAGGTACACTCAACAGACTTATCCCCCTATAATTTTTGCACTCTCTTTTATCCCCTTTGCCTTTATACAAAGGAACTATGCATGCTCTCTGCCAATCCCTAGGTACCTTACCCTCTTCCATACATTTATTAAATAATTGCACCAACCACTCCAAAACTATATCCCCACCTGCTTTTAACATTTCTATCTTTATCCCATCAATCCCGGCTGCCTTACCCCCTTTCATTTTACCTACTGCCTCACGAACTTCCCCCACACTCACAACTGGCTCTTCCTCACTCCTACAAGATGTTATTCCTCCTTGCCCTATACACGAAATCACAGCTTCCCTATCTTCATCAACATTTAACAATTCCTCAAAATATTCCTTCCATCTTCCCAATACCTCTAACTCTCCATTTAATAACTCTCCTCTCCTATTTTTAACTGACAAATCCATTTGTTCTCTAGGCTTTCTTAACTTGTTAATCTCACTCCAAAACTTTTTCTTATTTTCAACAAAATTTGTTGATAACATCTCACCCACTCTCTCATTTGCTCTCTTTTTACATTGCTTCACCACTCTCTTAACTTCTCTCTTTTTCTCCATATACTCTTCCCTCCTTGCATCACTTCTACTTTGTAAAAACTTCTCATATGCTAACTTTTTCTCCCTTACTACTCTCTTTACATCATCATTCCACCAATCGCTCCTCTTCCCTCCTGCACCCACTTTCCTGTAACCACAAACTTCTGCTGAACACTCTAACACTACATTTTTAAACCTACCCCATACCTCTTCGACCCCATTGCCTATGCTCTCATTAGCCCATCTATCCTCCAATAGCTGTTTATATCTTACCCTAACTGCCTCCTCTTTTAGTTTATAAACCTTCACCTCTCTCTTCCCTGATGCTTCTATTCTCCTTGTATCCCATCTACCTTTTACTCTCAGTGTAGCTACAACTAGAAAGTGATCTGATATATCTGTGGCCCCTCTATAAACATGTACATCCTGAAGTCTACTCAACAGTCTTTTATCTACCAATACATAATCCAACAAACTACTGTCATTTCGCCCTACATCATATCGTGTATACTTATTTATCCTCTTTTTCTTAAAATATGTATTACCTATAACTAAACCCCTTTCTATACAAAGTTCAATCAAAGGGCTCCCATTATCATTTACACCTGGCACCCCAAACTTACCTACCACACCCTCTCTAAAAGTTTCTCCTACTTTAGCATTCAAGTCCCCTACCACAATTACTCTCTCACTTGGTTCAAAGGCTCCTATACATTCACTTAACATCTCCCAAAATCTCTCTCTCTCCTCTGCATTCCTCTCTTCTCCAGGTGCATACACGCTTATTATGACCCACTTCTCGCATCCAACCTTTACTTTAATCCACATAATTCTTGAATTTACACATTCATATTCTCTTTTCTCCTTCCATAACTGATCATTTAACATTACTGCTACCCCTTCCTTTGCTCTAACTCTCTCAGATACTCCAGATTTAATCCCATTTATTTCCCCCCACTGAAACTCTCCTACCCCCTTCAGCTTTGTTTCGCTTAGGGCCAGGACATCCAACTTCTTTTCATTCATAACATCAGCAATCATCTGTTTCTTGTCATCCGCACTACATCCACGCACATTTAAGCAACCCAGTTTTATAAAGTTTTTCTTCTTCTCTTTTTTAGTAATTGTATACAGGAGAAGGGGTTACTAGCCCATTGCTCCCGGCATTTTAGTCGCCTCATACGACACGCATGGCTTACGGAGGAAAGATTCTTTTCCACTTCCCCATGGACAATAGAAGAAATAAAAAAGAACAAGAGCTATTTAGAAAAAGGAGAAAAACCTAGATGTATGTATATATATATATGCATGTGCGTGTCTGTGAAGTGTGACCAAAGTGTAAGTAGGAGTAGCAAGATATCCCTGTTATCTTAGCGTGTTTATGAGACAGAAAAAGAAACCAGCAATCCTACCATCATGCAAAACAGTTACAGGTTTTTGTTTCACAGTCATCTGGCAGGACGGTAGTACTTCCCTGGGTGGTTGCTGTCTACCAACCTATTTTTTTTCTCCCTAATTGTTGTTTTCTTCTTTATAAATAATTGTAAAATTGTATGTAAGTTCAATGTAAAGTTTACACGGTTTAAGTGATTTGAAAAGAGTCTGTCCTCTGGCCGGTTTGCTAGGGTAGGAAAAATCTAAGAAGTCGGTCACGAGCGCTGCCCATAATACAAGATATTGTTCACCAACCTCTCAGAGGACTTTACTGAAGACTTCTCCTCCTCTCTTTCAAGCATCAGGAGCTGCTGTTTGGAATTCCAGGCGTGGAGGTTTGAGGAGACGGCCTACTTGCCCGTTGTGAAGAATACTGCCAAGCCTTGTGATCTGTCATTTGGGATATGGGGGAAAATGGCAACTGGCTTGTCGGGCTCGCCCTCCAAAATTCACATAGACAGCATTCCTGCGAGCTAAGGTCCCTCCCCTGACCCTTCCTGGAGGTCAGCTCCAGCAGGGAACCCAGGACACCTGTCTGAATCCCTGACCCCCTGTCTCTCTCTCTCATGTCGTGCCGAATAGGCAGAACTTGCGATCTTGGCTTAAATATCAACGCTCATCTTGCCATATAGGACAAGTGAAAATTTGTATATGCAATAATTTCGCCCAAATCATTCTGAACCTAACGAAAAAAATATATTTCACTGTGTTTGTTCAGTATTAAATTATTGTAAACAAATCTAAAATATATTTAGTTGGGTTAGGCTAAAATAAATTGTTCTTGTTATAATAAGGTTAGGTAAGTTTTCTAAGATTCTTTTGGAGCAAAATTAAAAAAAATTACATTAACATTAATGAAAAAATATATCTTTAAACGTATAAGAGAAAATTTTAGGAAGGACTTAACTTTAAATGAGTTCTTGCTAATTGACCAGTTTTACCTATTCCCCCCGGCCGGGATTGAACCCGCGGTCATAGACTCAAAAACTCCAGTCCGTCGCGTTAGCCACTAGACCAGCTAGCCACAATAAGATTCATCCAACTAGGTATATTTCTACACCATAGGAAGGTTAGCACAGGCACCTCTGTGACCACAAATGTAAGTTTTTACAGACGAATCTCCAGCTAGCATGGCCGTGACGAACTCTAGCTCAAGTCCCTTCACTGCCGTCAATATTAATTAAAATAATATTAACAATAAGTTTATTAAGAATAACAACAACAATAATAGTGTCACTACTACTACTACTACTATTACTACTACTACTAATAATAATAGTAATGAAAATAATACTCAAAAGGGTGTGGGAAGTAATTTCACTTGTTTTATGAAGCTTATATTGGAAGTCCTTGTGTGACTGGTGTTTGTTTGACTTTGTGTGTATAACGAGGTGGTGTTGAAGCAAACACAGGTGTGCGACAACACCTGTCGCAGGTAATTGCAGGTTACTCAAAGAGACCTGGACAGGCTGGACACTTGGTCCAGCAACTGGCTTCTCGAATTCAACCCTGCTAAATGCAAAGTCATGAAGATTGGAGAAGGGCAAAGAAGACCTAGCAGACGGAGTATAGGCTAGGTGGCCAACTACTGCAAACCTCGCTCAAGAAGAAAGATCTTGGCGTGATTTTAACACCGAACACGTCTCCGTAAGCACACATCAACCAGATAATTGCTGCAGTATATGGGCGCCTGGCAAACCTGAGATTAGCATTCCGATACCTAAGTAAGGAATCTTTCAAGACACTGTACACCGTGTACGTCAGGCCCATACTGGAGTATGCAGCACCTGTTTGGAACCCGCACCGGGTCAAGCACGTTAAGAAATTAGAGAAAGTGCAAAGGTTTGCGACAAGGCTAGTTCCAGAGCTAAGGGGAATGTCCTATGAAGAAAGGTTGAGGGAAATCGGCCTGACGACACTGGAGGACAGGAGGGTTAGGGGAGACATGATAAAGACATACAAAATACTGCGTGGAATAGACAAGGTGGACAGAGACAAGATGTTCCAGAGAGGGGACACAGAAACAAGGGGTCACTCTTGGAAGTTGAAGACTCAGATGAGTCACAGGGATGTTAGGAAGCATTTCTTCAGTCATAGAGTGGTCAGGAAGTGGAATAGTCTGGCGAGCGATGTAGTGAAGGCAGAACCATACATAGCTTTAAGACGAGGTATGATAAAGCTCATGGAGCATGGAGAGAGAGGACCCAGTAGCGTTCAGTGAAGAGGCGAGGCCAGGAGCTGAGTCTCGACCCCTGCAACTACAGTTATGTGAATTAGTTGAGTATACACACACACACACACACACACACACACACACACACATATATATATATATATATATATATATATATATATATATATATATATATATATATATATATATATATATATATATATATATATATATAAAGAGAAGCCTTGCCACAGCCCGTTGCCCAGCTCAACGGGAACCCCAAGTGCAGAGGTCTGACGGAAGTCAAAAGCGTCCTGATGGAGCCACTATGCTACCTTGGAAGGATGGAAAGCAGATTGCCTGGGACTACACCTGTGCCGCCACATTGGCAGACACCTACTTGCCATACTCCGTAGTGGAAGGGGGTGGAGCTGCCAGCCACAGGGAGACGCAGAAGATCCGCAAATATGAAGACCTTCCCCCTTGCTATAACTTCACCCCAATAGGGTCGGAGACCCTTGGAGCATGGGGCAAGTGTGCTCTAAAGTTCCTCAAAGAGCTGGGTGAAAAGCTCATCATAGAAACCAAGGACCACAGGGCGACCAGCTTCCTCTTTCAGAGACTCAGTGTTGTGATCCAGAGAGGAAATGCCTGCAGCATTCTGGGCACGCGGCCCACCGCAGGGGAGCTGGACGAAGTATTCGAGATGTAGCTCTGAGTTACCTATTTTGTTTTACTTTGTATCATATTTTTGTGAATGTTTCGTCAATGTATTTTGTCTTTAAATAAAATATATATACTGTGGAGAAATTTTCTCCAGGAGGGGGGTATCAGCCCCTTTCAGCCCTTTCAGCCCCTTCAGCCCCTTTCAGCCCTGAGGGGCCAAGCCCTCTCAGAAGGGGCGAGCGTCTTGTTTACTGCTAGAGTGAGTAATTGATCACAGATGCTATGCCACGTAGTCAAGTGACCTCTGCTCCTTGCAGCGGTGTTGCAAAGTGTATTTTTATAAGAGACAGTACATCTCTTACTTAGCAGGACAATTAAGGAAAATCCTGCTCCCACTTTATTACCATAGTAAAAATAGTGTACATTGTTGTCTATGCTTAAGACAGCAAGAAACAAACATTCTGCTTTGCTTCATCGAGGAGGTGACAAGGATGCAAGGTACTAGGTCAGCGTTTTTTTTTGTGTACTGGGGCAGTGACGGCATGGAGCGCTGTGGCGTGGGGCAGACTATCTTTGACTCTAGGGAGAGTGACACTGACGCCAGGAGATCTGTGCGTTAGTGTGAACAAAGTGTCTCATAAACCACAATAAACACTTAAGAGAAGTGTGATCAGCTTCTCTTGTGATACATTGTGAACAATAAAGACAAATCTTGTGGAACATAGTGTACCAGTGTGCGTTTCCTAGACAATGGAAGACGTGGACATCCAAGGACACTTCAGCTTCTATCAAGTCACCGATACCTGTCGAAGGTGTTGAGAACACCATAGCTCACGTTACAAGAGCAAGGTATGTTACGAATTTCTTGTAGATCGGGGGACTGCGCAGTTCTTGAGTCACAAGGAGTTTGTAATCAACCTATAGTCGGCAGTAAGGTGTGGACTTTTGAGTCCAAACAAGTAGGTATTTCGTCAGCCATCAGTGAATGAAATATGCTGACATAACACCCCCTAGGGGTAATTTATACTTACAAATTGTATCTCTTGACAGCCCAATGTTGTGATGGTTTCGACAGCTTCTAGACCTCGTCTGCAGGGGCGGCTGTGTAGACGATTTGCTGTCATTTATCAGCTAAGTGTTCATATTTATATTTATAATTAAACATAGCTGGTAAGGCCAAAATTCTCAACAGAATTTGGTCGTGCTCGAACCGGATAAAGACCACACTGTGGTCCAAATATGTTGTACTACAGTGTACAAATAACCTATGAGCCAAGGTCCTTCGAAAAAAGCTGTAAAACTAGTGTTTTACAATATAAATCAGTATAAATGAGTCCCTCCAGACTCAATCACAGAGAATGGGCAGCCAAAAGAAAACGGGCGCTCACCCAGTGTTCACCCAAAAGAAAACGGGAGCTGGGTGACTCACCCAACAAGAAGACGGGGCTGGTATGACTCACCCACCCTCCATCCACTGCTCCAATCTCGAGAAATTGCTGATTAAGACAACAACCCAAGTGATGTTGTTTGTCTGAGTGTATATATACACATAGTGTTTATAATGTTTATAGACAGAAATTAAGAGACAAGATTGTGTTAAAGTTTGTTTCTTATAGATCTACCTGTTATATTAAAGGAACTTATATATAAAGTGTAAGCTTTCAAATATATATTAACAGTGAAATTTATATATGTGTAAGTAATATTCACGTGTGATTTACAGTTATACAGTGACATTTATAGTGTATAGTGAATGAAGTGTATAACATCGTTATTTACGATTAATCATCGTGGTCAGGCTGACACAGCAAACTCAAGCCATAAACACCAGCCACATGTACTGTGTACCCTTCATGGTCATTGACCCTGAGGTTAAGCTTAGTGGGTCAGTAGTGTCTGACTCGATTATTGCTGACTTAAGCATAACAAAAACTCAGCTGTTTATAGCAGTACAGTGTTTTTTAAACACTCTAAGTGTGGTGCTAGAATTTTCAGTATACCATTAAAATGGCTTGTTTGAAAACTCAGTTTCAGTCTTTACAGACTAAGATTACACAATTAGAAAATCTAATTTCAGTCTGTATAGGATTAACTCAAGATACAAACATAGATTTTGATGATCTTGAGGTCAAGTTTGAATTATTTACACAACGCATGGAAATAATTAATTCAGACTATACACATTATGAAAATAAATTTCTTGAATCAGATCCATCTGAGGATGAAATTAAAAATGTTTTGGATACTTTTAGTGATCAACAATTAAGGTGGACAGGAGTACAGGCTATCTGCCGCAAAACTCTGTCACAGAGACCTACTGTAACTAGTGGTCAAACACCTGTTACACCTGTAACAACAACAAGTGTCCCATTACCAAGCTTACCTACATTGTCATTACCTATTTTCCAAGGTCATAATTATGAAGAATTCATTAGTGGTTTTCAATCCATAGTAAATTCACGAACTGACATAGATGAGATTGCTAAGTTCAATTATCTTAAATGTCTTGTGAAGGGAGAACCCTATGAACTGATTAAGTCATTTCCGGTGGTCAAAGGCAATTATCAAATAGCCTTACGTGTCTTAGCAGACAATTACTTTGATGCTGACAAGGCTAGAGTTAGACATGCAGTCTTAATATCAAGCTTGAAGCCACCCAAACATTGTTTTTCAGACTTACAGGCATTTAGAATCACATTAGACAATAGTCTCAGATCTCTAGATGCTAAATATGACCTAAGACAATGTGATTGGTTTATCAGTGGTATTGTACAAGATAAGTTGTCACCACAAACTATTGAACGATTAAATATTATGTTCAATAAACGCTATTTCACTTGTGAAGAAATTAGCAATGGTTTACAAACAATAGTTTCATGCATGCAAGCAACGAGACAAGATGAAAAATCCACAAATCCAGTGGATAATAAACCTTCAACTCAGTATAAAAAGAGTATACCTACTCCCACTAAACCACATAATGGGAAATCCCATATAGGCATTTATCAAGCTGTGAATACAACAGACAGTAAACAGACTGTCACACATAAACGTACTCCAAAATGTGTACTTTGTGATGGAACACATTGGGCACAGTATTGTATTCAATACACATCAATGGAGGCACGTAAACAACGTGTTCATCAGCTGAAAAGGTGCATCAAGTGTTTAGGTGAACACAAGGGAGGAAAATGCTCACTGAAGAAGTGTTTTAAATGCAAGGGTATGCATCATACAGCATTATGCCCAAATACTTTTGCTGAACAGCAGAAGACTTCCACAGAATCAGGAAGTCAACAAGCAACAGCATTAAATGTGAGAGATAAGTTTAAAGCAACTGCTCTCCCGATAGCTCGAGTTGAGTTATCTAATAAATTACACAAAACCAATGTGCTAACACTATTTGATCAAGGCTCACAAAGGTCCTTCATAAGAAGAACAGTGTTGCAGAAACTGAATAAACAACCCTATGCCAAAATACAGTTAGATATAGCTGGTTTTTTCCACAATTCTGGTAAACAGACATATGACCTAGCCAGAATCACTGTTGGTCTAGGAAACAGGAAAAAGACAGTAGAAGCTGTGGTAGTAGATGATTTGCCTAAGTCTGTGCAGATCCAGGGATTAAAAGAAACAGTTGCAGCACTGAAAGCAGCTAAGGTCAAGTTAGCCTGTCCTGACATACAGACGGACACAATTAGTCCAATTGATTTAATCATTGGAAGTGATTATTATCACTGTTTTGTGCAAAATATAGTAAGTAAACATGATGTTCACTTGCTGAAAACAGCAGGAGGCCACATGATATGTGGTCCCATTCCCTCTCAAAGTGGGAAAGAAGCTGATATTGATTCAGTGGAAAATGTACTAGTTACGAGAATAACCGCTGATCATGTACCACAGCAAAAATTATCATTACTGGAAGAAATGAATGAACCAGTTGATAAGTTGTGGGATTTAGATGCGATAGGTATTGATGTAAATAAACCAAGCCCACAAGAGTCTCAGACTTATAACCAATATTTGGACACTGTCAAATATAAAGATGGACAGTATTGGGTTAGGTTACCATGGAAATTAAATCCACCACATCTGCCTAGCAATTATCGCATGGCTTTCGGACAGATGAAAGCACAAATACATGAGCTCAGGAAGAATCCAGAGCTACTGACTGTCTATGATAATATCATACAAGAACAGTTGGACAATAAATTCATTGAGGAAATAGTCGAAGATAAGTTGAAGACAGAAGCTCATTATCTCCCGCACCATGGAGTCAGAAAAGATTCTGAAACCACTCCACTACGTGTTGTATATAATTGCAGCGCACGTGCAAATAAAGATGTAGCAAGTCTTAATGACTGTCTGATGACCGGACCCTCACTAACTGAGAAGCTTGGAGACGTGCTTATGAAATTTCGCACAAACCCATATGCCTACACGGCTGATATTTCCAAAGCTTTCTTAAGAGTAGGACTACAAGAAATAGATAGAGATTATACTCGATTCTTGTGGCCTGAAAATCCACATGATCCTCAAAGTCCTGTGAAAACTTATCGTTTCAAATCAGTATTATTTGGTGCAACATCCTCTCCATTCTTACTAGAAGCTACTCTAAATACACATTTGAAGAAATCTGAAAGTCCCTTCAAAGAAATCTTAAAGAAAAGTTTCTATGTGGACAATCTTCAAGGTACTGTGAATAAAGAGGAGGATTTGAAATCCTTATACAGAGAAGCTAACAAGGAGATGAAAGAAGCAAATATGCCTCTAAGGATGTGGAATACAAATTCAAAGCAATTAAGGGAACTTATCAAAGAAGATTTCCCTGAAACTGAAATTCCTGATTGCAACAATATGCTGGGACTTAATTGGAACACACAGGAAGATACTTTGAGTCTCAAAAAGATAAACAATAAATCATGCAGTACACTCACTAAACGTAGTTTACTGTCAGAGGTATCACAATGTTTTGATCCTCTAGGACTCGTCTCACCAATTACCATAAAGGGTAAAATGCTTATGCAAGATGCATGGAAGCTCAAAATTGGATGGGATGAGAACTTGCCTCTAGAAATGAGTCAAGCATGGGATGAAATATCCAAGGAGTTTAAACAACTTCATCAAATTAAATTTCCCAGACAAATAGGTCAAGAGGGAAACAAGTACACATTACATGTGTTCTGTGATGCGTCAACCAGAGGTTATGGCGCTGTAGCTTACATGAGTAATGCTGAAGGAAGTACACTAATTACTTCAAAGGCCAGGGTAGCACCCTTGAAGGTCAGAACAGTACCACAATTGGAACTGACAGCACTCTATGTAGGTACAAAATTAGCTGTCTATCTCAACAAAGTACTTGATCATCTCACTATTGAGAAAACCGTGATCTGGAGTGATAATGAAGCAGTTCTCCAGTGGTTAAGAAATAATAAGAGTAAGTTGGTCTATGTACAGAACAGAGTAGCAGAAATAAAAGAGATGCAGAGAGATTATCTCTTTCTCCACGTCTCTACCCAAGAGAATCCAGCTGACATGTTGTCACGTGGTGTCCCACTCAAGAAATTTGTGGATAATAAATTATGGCTCCACGGACCGAACTGGCTCTCTAATGAAAATAACTGGCCTCAGCAAAAAGCTCACATTATGCCAGAAGAAACAGTCTGCTTGAACACAGCAGAAATAAGTTGTGTAAATACTGCAGACACAACAGAAATAGTCATTGATGGATCTAAATACTCATCTTTGGGTAAACTCTTAAGAGTTACAGCTCTTGTCTTTAAATTCATTAAAGGAATAAAACCTGATTATGAATGTCTTGAACCCATTAAATACTGGGTGAAACTAATACAGAAAGATGTTTTCTCTACAGAATATAAATTTCTAGAAACACAAGATAAATCCCCAAAGAAACCTGTCATGATTAATTCTTTAGGACTTTATCTCGACTCAGAAAAGATTATAAGATGTCGAGGAAGAATTCATAATTCTTCACTACCTAAAGAAGCCATACATCCAATATTGATCCCCAAGAATCATTGGCTAACAAAACTGATTGTGCAAAACGCCCACAGTAACGTGTTACATGGTGGGGTAGCTGACACACTTTGTCATATACGACAATCCTACTGGATACCTCAAGGTCGACAAAGTGTGAAAAAACAAATAAAGGACTGTATTACTTGTCGTCACTACGATATGCGAGTATGTCAGTATCCAGGTCCACCTCCATATCCCTCTGAAAGAGTTTGTCATATCACTCCATTTGAGGTGACAGGTGTAGATTACACTGGACCAATAATTTTAACCAAAACAGTTGACAAAGTTCCCATCAAGGTGTACATCTGTTTGTTCACTTGTGCTACAACTAGAGCAGTACATCTAGAAGTAGCCACTGACATGTCTGCTGAAACTTTTATCAAATTATTCAGAAGGTTTGCAGCCAGAAGGGCATGTCCCAGACTGATGATTTCAGATAATGCAACGAACTTTGTTGCTGGTGCTGCTTATATAAGCAAGATCTTTGATCAACCAGAAGTACAACAGATGCTGAATCAACGCAGTTGTCGTTGGAGATACATTCCTCCTAAATCTCCATGGCACGGCGGATTTTATGAAAGAATGATCGGCATTGTAAAACGTTGTTTAAGGAAGACTCTTCATCGTCAGAGAATAGACTTAGAAGAATTCCGTACAGTTGTGACTGAAATAGAAAATAGAGTCAACAACAGACCTCTAACTTATGTTACCGATGATCTGGACAATTTAGAAGTGTTAAGTCCATCTCATTTACTCCATGGCAGAAGGCTCGAACCTGTTCCTCCCATGAATGATAAAGAAATCATAGAGGATCCTACTTATTTCGAACCTGAGCAACTCAGACGTAAATTCAAACACCTTAATAAAGTGATTGAACGTTGGGAGAAAATTTGGCGAGAAGACTATCTCACCTCATTGAGAGAACACTTCTATGGAGCTGGTGTTCCTGAAAATCATAAGTCCTTAAGACCTGGTGACATAGTGATTATCGACAATGATGGTCCGAGGTCCCAATGGCCACTTGGAAAAATTGTGACCATATATCCTGATGCAAATGGAATCATCAGGACAGTTGATGTTTTAAGCAAAGGTGTAGTGAATAAGCGTATGTGCGTGTCAGCGTGTCAGCGTGCCTCGTTGTGCTCCGGGTTATCTCATGTTTTCACGGTCGCTCTTACGTGCTAGAACTTTAATTTGTGTCATCAATCCTATACGATACATCCCTCTAGCGCCTGGAACCAATCTTGGGCGGAAAACATTATATACTGAGTCAAAAAAGGAGAATTAGTGTGCACTACCTAGCAGAGTTTACTGCCAGAGGGGAATCATAGGCCTGTGTCCCGTGTGAAAAAAATAATAATAATTGAACTTTGTGTCAGAGGAAAGAAAGTCTCCCTGAAAGCATTGAGTATACATAGTGTATAGTGTATACTACAGTGGCTCCCTAGTATATTGATGATAAAGGCTAAAGTGTCATTTGAAAACAGGTGAATTTGTAAATGAAGTGATAAGCCTATAGAGGCAGGTGCCAGAAGTCGCCAGAAACTTACCACAGGTCAGCTGTTTTTAATAATCTTCCTGGCCTGCTAGTGTACTCGCATATAATCTAGTGATACCAGTGAATAGCAGAATACAGTGTTGTAGTAGCAACTAACCAGTATTATAATGGTACTTAGTGGAGTGGAGTGACTTTCATTAGTTTCTTTTTCTTGAAATACGAGACGTTACTGTGAATTTCATATAACCTGTAGTTACCAGCGGTCGCAATATACACAACGAGAAGCAATTATTACTACAGAAAAAGCGTCCTTCCTCCAAAATTTGCACCAGTCAACTATAGTGATAATATAGCATTTATTGTGGTGGAGACGGAAAAAAAAAAAAATAGAAAAGCCAGATACAGCGATTGATAAACAAGGAGGTGACCGTTCGTCATTGTAGGAGCTGCCAGATATCACCGGCTCTTCAACACGCAAGTTATACTTTTGTATCAGTCAAATCACATATTACTCGGGTAGATAATTTCCAGTAGATCCTTCATGTGTTAGCTCAAATCACCGACCAGTATGTTTTAAATAAGTGACCCACTGATCAGAGCAGATCGACTGGTCCGGAACCTTGACTGGTCCGAACCCTTGACTGGTCCGAACCCGGGACTGGTTTCAAACAGTTTCGTTGGACAATAAAGCAGACTGTAAACGGATGGGGTTGTAGGCGCCCTTATAAACACAAACATTAAAAATCAGGAACGTGACGGTAAGCTGTCCAATATACAAAAAGAGTTAGAAACAGAAATACAAATAGCTAGAGCTTCATTTAAGGTTATTAATATAATATTCAAGAGGTTGCTAGTAGAATTGCAGTAAATCAACCATTCAAATCATTATGAAGCTGTGTGTAGTCTGTGGTCAGTCAAACAAACGGGCTTCCACATGGATAAATTGTCATTTTTGTGGAAATTGGTGTCACGCCCCTTGTGCAGATATCCCAGAACTAGCTACAAGCAGTATTAAAACAGAGAAGTGTTTCTGGGTATGCCCAAATGAGGAAAATCTGTGGACTAAAATCACAAGGGTATTAAAAGAGGACAACATCAAAGCTGCTTTCATAGAAAACCTGGAAGCTTTCTACAACAGATGGGAACATAAAAAGTCTGGGCTGAATGGTACTGCCCTTGATACTGGCCATGTAGTCACAAACTGTAAGGCTGGAGGTGATGTCCTGGTAGTCAGTAATAGTGCTGTCCTGGGAGACAGTGGGGCTGATAGTGCTGTCCTGGGAGACAGTAATGGTGAAGCTGGAGGTGCTGTCCTGGGAGACAGAAATGGTGAAGCTGGAGATACTGTCCTGGGAGACAGTAATGGTGAAGCTGGAGATTTTGTCCAGGTAGTCGGGAATTATACGCAGGAAGGAATACATATAAATGACCTCATAGGGGACAGGAGCCATAGTAGGGAAACAAGTGTAGTCAAAGATAAGATAAAACCAATATTGCAAACTAGAAATACCGCAGGAAATAGCAAACAAGAGGACTCCAATAGCAATAGTGAGGATAAATTACCAAAAACAACTGGTGGGAGCTCCATTGTTGGTGCTAGGGAGGATAGAAGTAAGACAGGGAAACATGCACCAACAGGGAATACAGTCACAGAAACCCAAGGCAAGCGGAAACCAAGCCTGTGCACATACTATGCACTTGGTATCTGCTGGCATGGGAAATCTGGAAAAACAGATGGGACGTGCAACTATGACCACCCTAGAAAATGCCATGCCCATATGACAACAGGAAAATGCAAACTCCCTTCCTGTAAGCTTTTTCACCCTGAAATGTGTACCTCTTCAGTACAGGAAAGACTGTGCTATAACTTAAATTGCCAGGCATACCATCTAAAGGGGACAAAAAGATACAAAACATCCAGGCCATGGGAAAACCTGGGTAGCCACAGCCACTCAAGAGGGAGAGGTTTTTTAGTGCCAGGAAGGAAAAAAAACTGGCAGGAAATGGCAGAAATCGTACACCAAATCCAGTCATTCCTGGAGTGGAACCACAGTCGATGGCCTCCACTCCAAACCAACAGATACAGATACTAATGCCGGAAAAAAAATCCCCCCCCAGTACCAACAATACCACCAGTCCGATAACATTCTTCTTTGCAAATATACAGGGTCTAAAGCCAGCAACAAACAACAAAATACCTTTCATCCGTGGACTGCTTGCAGAGGCAAAGGCAATGTTCGCGGCTTTCACTGAGACCCACATAAAGGATCACTTGGACAATGAAATATGGATCCCAGGTTACAACCTATACAGATGTGACAGAGTGAACAGGCAAAAGGGGGGGGTTGGCCTGTACATTGCAGAGTCACTTGTTTGCACAGAACTGCTTAATGCCTCAAATGACGTAGTGGAAGTTTTAGCAGTAAAGGTCGAGAACCAAAACCTAGTCATTGTGGTAGTCTACAAGCCTCCGGATGCAACATCCCAGCAATTCCAGGAACAGCTGTTAAAAATTGACCACTGTCTGGAAAATCTTCCAGCTCCTGCACCCAACATCTTGCTCCTGGGGGATTTCAACTTAAGGCACCTAAAATGGAGGAATATAGCAAATAATATTGTTGCAGTAATAACACCAGGAGGCAGCTCTGATGAAAACTCACACTCACACGAGCTTTTAAATCTCTGCACAAAATTCAATTTAAACCAGCAAATAATAGAGCCTACTAGACTGGAGAATACACTAGACCTCATATTCACTAACAATGATGATCTGATAAGAAATGTCACCATATCAAAAACAATATACTCAGATCACAACATAATTGAGGTTCAGACATGTATGCGAGGAGCCCCAGACCGACAAAATGAGACTAGTCACGAGGGAGCATTCACCAAATTCAACTTCAATAACAAAAACATAAAGTGGGACCAAGTAAACCAAGTCCTAACCGATATAAGCTGGGAAGATATACTAAGCAACACAGACCCAAACTTATGCCTAGAACAGATTAACTCGGTGGCACTCGATGTATGCACAAGGCTTATTCCTCTAAGAAAAAGGAGGAGTAGATGTAAAATAGAAAGAGACAGGCGCTCCCTTTACAGGCGACGGAAAAGAATAACAGAGCGGCTAAAAGAGGTCAATATATCTGAAATGCGCAGGGAGACACTGGTCAGAGAAATAGCAAGCATCGAACTTAAGCTAAAAGAATCCTTTAGGAGTCAGGAATCGCGGGAAGAACTAAAAGCTATAAATGAAATCGAAAGAAACCCAAAGTATTTCTTCTCCTATGCCAAATCAAAATCGAGAACAACGCCCAGTATTGGGCCCCTACTTAAACAAGATGGGTCCTACACAGATGACAGCAAGGAAATGAGTGAGCTACTCAAGTCCCAATATGACTCAGTTTTTAGCAAGCCGCTAACCAGACTGAGAGTCGAAGATCAAAATGAATTTTTTATGAGAGAGCCACAAAATTTGATTAACACAAGCCTATCCGATGTTATCCTGACGCCAAATGACTTCGAACAGGCGATAAATGACATGCCCATGCACTCTGCCCCAGGGCCAGACTCATGGAACTCTGTGTTCATCAAGAACTGCAAGAAGCCCCTATCACGAGCCTTTTCCATCCTATGGAGAGGGAGCATGGACACGGGGGTCGTCCCTCAGTTACTAAAAACAACAGACATAGCCCCACTCCACAAAGGGGGCAGTAAAGCAACAGCAAAGAACTACAGACCAATAGCACTAACATCCCATATCATAAAAATCTTTGAAAGGGTCCTAAGAAGCAAGATCACCACCCATCTAGAAACCCATCAGTTACACAACCCAGGGCAACATGGGTTTAGAACAGGTCGCTCCTGTCTGTCTCAACTACTGGATCACTACGACAAGGTCCTAAATGCACTAGAAGACAAAAAGAATGCAGATGTAATATATACAGACTTTGCAAAAGCCTTCGACAAGTGTGACCATGGCGTAATAGCGCACAAAATGCGCGCTAAAGGAATAACAGGAAAAGTCGGTCGATGGATCTATAATTTCCTCACTAACAGAACACAGAGAGTAGTCGTCAACAGAGTAAAGTCCGAGGCAGCTACGGTGAAAAGCTCTGTTCCACAAGGCACAGTACTAGCTCCCATCTTGTTCCTCATCCTCATATCCGACATAGACAAGGATGTCAGCCACAGCACCGTGTCTTCCTTTGCAGATGACACCCGAATCTGCATGACAGTGTCTTCCATTGCAGACACTGCAAGGCTCCAGGCGGACATCAACCAAATCTTTCAGTGGGCTGCAGAAAACAATATGAAGTTCAACGATGAGAAATTTCAATTACTCAGATATGGTAAACATGAGGAAATTAAATCTTCATCAGAGTACAAAACAAATTCTGGCCACAAAATAGAGCGAAACACCAACGTCAAAGACCTGGGAGTGATTATGTCGGAGGATCTCACCTTCAAGGACCATAACATTGTATCAATCGCATCTGCTAGAAAAATGACAGGATGGATAATGAGAACCTTCAAAACTAGGGAGGCCAAGCCCATGATGACACTCTTCAGGTCACTTGTTCTATCTAGGCTGGAATATTGCTGCACTCTAACAGCACCTTTCAAGGCAGGTGAAATTGCCGACCTAGAAAATGTACAGAGAACTTTCACGGCGCGCATAACGGAGATACAACACCTCAATTACTGGGAGCGCTTGAGGTTTCTAAACCTGTATTCCCTGGAACGCAGGAGGGAGAGATACATGATTATATACACCTGGAAAATCCTAGAGGGACTAGTACCGAACTTGCACACGAAAATCACTCACTACGAAAGCAAAAGACTTGGCAGACGATGCACCATCCCCCCAATGAAAAGCAGGGGTGTCACTAGCACGTTAAGAGACCATACAATAAGTGTCAGGGGCCCGAGACTGTTCAACTGCCTCCCAGCACACATAAGGGGGATTACCAACAGACCCCTGGCAGTCTTCAAGCTGGCACTGGACAAGCACCTAAAGTCAGTTCCTGATCAGCCGGGCTGTGGCTCGTACGTTGGTTTGCGTGCAGCCAGCAGCAACAGCCTGGTTGATCAGGCGCTGATCCACCAGGAGGCCTGGTCACAGACCGGGCCGCGGGGGCGTTGACCCCCGAAACTCTCTCCAGGTAAACTCCAGGTATTGCTGTCATTTATCAGCTAAGTGTTTCCTATATTTATATATATATACACATAGCTGGTAAGGCCAAAATTCTCAACATTCAGGGAGAACCTTGAGTTTTCCCTGAAGCAAGTTTATTCTTTTCTCTGAGGATGAGGGTCCCCAGGACAGTTCTAGAGGTGGTACCTCCCTATATTTATATATACATACATACATATATATATATATATATATATATATATATATATATATATATATATATATATATATATATATATATATATATATATATATATATATATATATATATATATATATATATGGCTCCTAGGTAGTAGGTTGGTAGACAGCAACCGCCCAGGGAGGTACTACCGTCCTGCCAAGTGAGTGTAACACGAAAGCCTGTAATTGTTTTACATGATGGTAGGATTGCTGGTGTCCTTTTTTCTGTCTCATAAACATGCAAAATTTCAGGTACGTCTTGCTACTTCTACTTACACTCAGGTCACACTACACATACATGTACAAGCGTATATATATACACCCCTCTGGGTTTTCTTCGATTTTCTTTCTAGTTCTTGTTCTTGTTTATTTCCTCTTATCTCCATGGGGAAGTGGAACATAATTCTTCCTCCGTAAGCCATGCGTGTTGTAAGAGGCGACTAAAATGCCGGGAGCAAGGGGCTAGTAACCCCTTCTCCTGTATATATTACTAAATTTGAAAGGAGAAACTTTGGTTTTTTCTTTTGGGCCACCCTGCCTCGGTGGGATACGGCTGGTGTGTTGAATGAAAGAAAGAAAGAATATATGTGGCTGCACTGCTCTTGAAAGGGCCGTATGATATGGTATATTAAGTTCAATGTGAGTGTTATGAATCAGTTGTGAGATACAACTATGAAGTCTGATACATGGTGTGTCATGAATTAGACACATGTACAACACTTGGGTATCTTTAATGAGGAAACGTTTCGTCACACATGGCTTCATCAGTCCATACAAAAGAGAATGGTGAAGAACATTAGGAGTTGGGAATTCTTCACATGCCTAACCCTTAGGCATGACCTACTTCCACATTTGGATTTGTCAGATGTGATACCAACTACGACTGCTGCATCTCACCTGCCTACAGTATATAAGCCACTTCTTCGCACATATGTTGTATTCTTTACAAGACTGATGGACTGAACACATCGTCTCAAGGCTGAGGGACGGATTACCTCAAACTCCTGTTCGTCACCATTCTCCTTTGTATGAACTGATGAAGCCACTGTGTGGCGTAACGTTTCCTTATTAAAGATACCTAAGCGTTGCACATGTGTCTAATTTACCAACTTGTCGGTTCTCTGAGTAATTCATCTACATGGTGTGATACGTATAAAGGTTAAGGTACATATGTATATTTATGGTGTGGTAGGTGTGAGGTGTAATGGGTAAGGAGGGCAAGGAACGGAAGGGATGGGGGCAGCGGTGACAGGTTGAGTAGGGGTGCAGGCGTGACCCTGGTCTACAACAGGGACCTCTAGCATAAGGGTCATGGGAGCGGTGGTGGTCGTGTGGGTGGTGGTGGTTGTGGGGACCAGAGCAGGGCGTTTGGTAAGCACCACAGCCTGATACCACCACCACCACCATTCATTCATTTTGTGAATACGCATACCGTCATACTACAACATGGTGCGGTGTCACTCATCCTGTGGTTAAAATTATTTTCAAAGGAACAGTATTTAACACTGACACTCATCCCCTGAGTAAACATACCGTCAAAAAATTTTAATTTTTAAGTGGTGTTACTTAAGCAATGAGTGAACATTTCACTATAAACACAGTACTGAGCAGTGTCACTCACGCAATGAGTGGACATTTCACTATATACACAGTACTGAGCAGTGTCACTCATGCAATGAGTAAACATTTCACTATAAACACAGTACTGAGCAATGTCACTCGCGCAGTTAGTTAACATTTCACTATAAACACAGTACTGAACAATTTCACTCGAGCAGTTAGTTAACATTTCACTATAAACACAGTACTGAGCAATGTCACTCTTGCAGTTAGTTAATATTTCACTATAAACACAGTACTGAGCAATGTCACTCGTGCAGTTAGTTAATATTTCACTATAAACACAGTACTGAGAAGCAGTGGACCCATCAACGAAACTATACTTTGCAGCCTAGTTAGTTGATCCATCACTTGAGTTATGCAATGGTCAATATTTTCTACTTTCACACATAGGTATCATTGTCCAATAGTAACAAATTATGCATTTTTTTCACAAAATACTACCATCCTTATACGTAGGACATGAACTGTTTATAAACACGCGTAGAATTAATTAATACCCACTTTGCTATTTTTTTTTATATAGTGCCGGAGGGATTGTTTATTATCCTATCCACACACACCTAGGCGAGTTCAATCTGAAATTACGATTGTGTAGACGGAGGATCGAGCTTCTACCATTTCCTCCCTTGTACGATCCAACCGAATTTAGTTTATTATTTTTTTAATTCAATAAAATTCTTCCAAGATCATCACACAGACTAAACACTTGCTGAAGTATTTCATATCAAAGTTTTTGTTTTGTACTCTGAGCAAGATTTACATACGTCCTAAACAAATGAGGCCGCAGCTCCGTATGTACTCTTCTATTTTTCACCTTTATTGTAAATATTCATTTCAACTACGATTACTTTTTTTTACAAGGCAGTATCAATAAGTACTTTTAGTGTAAAGATAATCATATCAAAATTAATTAAGATAAAGCTTCACCCAAAAAGAGCTTTATAATGCTTAATCAAGACTTTGATAAAGCTTTGCTCTGATTTAAAAGTTTTTGCATTTACCCCCCAAAAAAAGGTACAATATTTGTTAGTGAACGAACTCACTTTTTCATGACATATTTCTTTTCAGCTTCATCCACTTGTTTTGTTAGATAAGTTATTTGTTGTTCTCTTCTGCACTGGAGAAGATGAGGATAATACAAAGTAAGAAGTGTATGTAAGACATAAAAAACTGCGAAGCTTATAAGTAGAAGGAATAAAATAGGAAAGAGAAACAAGTTGCAGAAGGAAAAGTGGAAAAACTGAAGAGAAAAAGTGACTGAAACTACGCTCTTAGGCTACAAGAGGAAGAGAGGAAAGAGAGAGAGAGAGAGAGAGAGAGAGAGAGAGAGAGAGAGAGAGAGAGAGAGAGAGAGAGAGAGAGAGAGAGAGAGAGAGAGAGAGAGAGAGAGAGAATGAGAAGGGAGACGGAGGGAAAAACAGAAGAAAGACGCACAGAAGGAAGAATGCATCGTGCAGGTGGAGAGAAATTTAATAAATACAGACAAAATTTAAAAAGTGACACTAAAGCAGTATAAAGAAAATCTTTCGCTCACAAGGTGGCTCATCGGCTCATCTATGGCTTGATAAAGCCCACTCTGTGGGCGAAACGTTGTCAATGAAGGAGAGCATTTGTCGTTTCTCCCTTCTGGTGGAGGGAGCTGGATAGATACCTAAAGTCAGGGCCGGATCAGCCGGGCTGTGGTTCGTACGTTGTACTACGTGCAGCCAGCAGTAACAGTCTAGTTGATCAAGCCCTGTTCCACCGGGAGGCCTGGTAGTGAACCGGGCCACGGGGGCGTTGATCCCCTGAATATCCTCCAGATACACTCCAGGTAGGAAAAAAAGTTTAACAACTTCCTCACCAAACATGTTTCGCTCCTGAGTAAGCAAAATGTTGTTTTTAAACTATCCTACTCAGGTCATTCGTGAACTCTGACCCGAGATATGGAGGACGGGAGAGGAAAAGACGCGAACCTCTATGTTCTATGTCTGAGTGGACTCAACGTGTGGGAATTCTACTGTATAGTGCTTGTTACCCACCTTTCGGAGTGGTGGAATGTGATAGCTGTGAGGAATGTGTTGTATGGAACTTCTACTGTTGATCTTGTGGTTAGTGAGTTTGTCTGATAAATATTTATTAAGTTTATTTGATTTTATAGTGATTCGGGACGTTAAAATTAGAATAATAATGAAAATAATGATTAGAGTGATAATGGGTCCCAGAAATATTATTACTGCTACGATTTCTGCTTCTGTTGCTGCTATTATTACGACTACTACTACTGTTGCTTCTACAACTCTTACCACAAGTATTCATAATATAATAATAATAATAATAATAATAATAATAATAATAATAATAATAATAATAATAATAATAATAATAATAATAATAATAATAATAATAATAATAATAATAATAATAATAATAAAGGAATTAAGACACTGAGAATACATTCCTACTCATAATTCTTCCTTGACAACCACATTTATATTTGAATTCCACAACCACTTAAAAAATAAAATTACAATTTGAGTGAATTGTAAGTACGTTCTAAACATTTATTTTCAATCCTTTTTATTGCCAGATGATTTTGCAATGAGTTTCATTGTTTTCTGGGAAGGGCAGAGGGTTCAAGGAGGTCAGAGATCCTAGAAACCTAGAAGCGATGAGGCATATGGGACAACGAAGCCTATGTGAGCCTACACAAGTCCTTAGAAGAGTAGAGAAGGGGGATTGAAGACTGAGCCTAGGAAGGGCCTTGGAAGGGGAGGGAGGGAGTATTAAGAATGCTTAGGTACTAGCTAGGTGAGACTTTGAGCCATACATAACACGGGACAAGTGTAATGGCTTGATTGTTATCACACGACCCACGGGAGTCATTAGTGGGGAGCCAAGAAGGTGAGTGTAAGGACCCACCACAGTCACTTTGGTAGATTTAGGAGCTCGCATTATTAAGATTCACCATAACCGGCCCCTTCTCTATCCACCACCTAACCTTCTCTATCTATCACCTAACTTTCTCTGTCCGTCACCTAACCTTCTCTATCCACCACCTAACCTTCACTATCCACACCTAAACTTCTCTATCCACCACCTAAACTTCTCTATCCACCACCTAACCTTCTCTATCCACCACCGAACCTTCTCCATCCACCACCTAACCTTCTCTATCCACCACCTAACCTTCTCTATCCACCACTTAACCTTCTCTATCCACCACCTAACATTCACTATCCACCATCTAACCTTCTCTATCCACCACCTAACATTCACTATCCACCACCTAACCTTCACTATCCACCACCTAACCTACTCTATCCACCACCTAACTTTCTCTATCCACCACCTAACCTTCTCTATCCACCACCTAACCTTCTCTATCCACCACCTAACCTTCACTATCCACCACCTAACCTTCTCTATCCACCACCGAACCTTCTCTATCCACCACCTAACCTTCTCTATCCACCACCTAACCTACTCTATCCACCACCTAACTTTCTCTATCCACAACCTAACCTTCTCTATCCATCACCTAACCTTTACTATCCATCATCTAACCTTCACTATCCACCACCTAACCTTCTCTATCCATCACCTAACCTATACTATCCATCATCTAACCTTCACTATCCACCACCTAACCTTCTCTATCCACCACCTAACCTTCACTATCCACCACCTAACCTTCTCTATCCACCACCTAACATTCACTATCCACCACCTAACCTTCACTATCCACCACCTAACCTTCTCTATCCACCACCTAACATTCAGTATCCACCACCTAACTTTCACTATCCACCACCTAACATTCACTATCCACCACCTAATCTTCACTATCCACCACCTAACATTCACTATCCACCACCTAACCTTCTTTATCCACCACCTAACATTCACTATCCACCACCTAACATTCACTATCCACCACCTAACCTTCACTGTCCACCACCTAACCTTCACTATCCATCACCTAACCTTCACTATCCACCACCTAACCTTCTCTATCCACCACCTAACATTCACTATCCACCACCTAACATTCACTATCCACCACCTAACCTTCACTATCCACCACCTAACCTTCTCTATCCACCACCTAACATTCACTATCCACCTCCTAACATTCACTATCCACCACCTAACCTTCACTATCCACCACCTAACCTTCTTTATGCACCACCTAACATTCACTATCCACCACCTAACATTCACTATCCACCACCTAACATTCACTATCCACCACCTAACCTTCTCTATCCACCACCTAACATTCACTATCCACCACCTAACATTCACTATCCACCACCTAACCTTCACTATCCACCACCTAACCTTCTCTATCCACCACCTAACATTCACTATCCACCACCTAACATTCACTATCCACCACCTAACATTCACTATCCACCACCTAACCTTCTCTATCCACCACCTAACCTTCACTATCCACCACCTAATCTTCACTATCCACCACCTAACCTTCACTATCCACCACCTAACCTTCACTATCCACCACCTAATCTTCACTATCCACCACCTAACCTTCACTATCCACCACCTAATCTTCACTATCCACCACCTAACCTTCACTATCCACCACCTAACCTTCACTATCCACCACCTAACCTTCTCTATCCACCACCTAACCTTCGCTATCCACCACCTAACCTTCACTATCCACCACCTAACCTTCACTATCCACCACCTAACCTTCACTATCCACCACCTAATCTTCACTATCCACCACCTAACCTTCACTATCCACCACCTAATCTTCACTATCCACCACCTAACCTTCACTATCCACCACCTAACCTTCACTATCCACCACCTAATCTTCACTATCCACCACCTAACCTTCACTATCCACCACCTAATCTTCACTATCCACCACCTAACCTTCACTATCCACCACCTAACCTTCACTATCCA
>NW_027197432.1:55000-61653 GCF_038502225.1 Cherax quadricarinatus
ACGGTGATTCAGAGATTATATATGTTGTCAATGTCATTAATATATACTTACGAACAAGTGTTTCCATGAGCGAGTGAACCTTTACACCAGCATTTAGATTTACATTTGAAACCATGTATTCAATTTGCCCAGACTACTGTCTAAGCTGTTGTGTACCCCTTTACCCCTCCCTCCTTCGCACAATACTTCCTCAACCACACTGTTCCACACACACGCACACACACACACACACACACACACACACACACACACACACACACACACACACACACACACACACACACACACACACACACACACACACACACTAGTTTCTCAAATATGGAGTTCCACATCCAACTTCCTCAACTGTTCTGTTCCACACACTTTCTCATGAAGTTTCTCTACAGCACTCTGGCTCAGTTTTCTCTTCATTTCTCCTTGTAGATACATTCCAGTATCAAAACTACTCTGAGCTATCTATTTTTAGTTATGTGAAATTTTGTTTTGTGGAACCTTATTCATAGCCTAATCTCTTTACTTCAGGAAACAGTCAGGCGAAAACCTTCATTGGTTTTTCATATTTCTTATGGGCTCCTCGAGCCCATGGGTGTTAAGTCAAGAGGTATTCTACTTTGAGTGTTAATGTTGCAGTTTAAAAACTGTAGTGTAAAGCACCCTTCTGGCAAGACAGTGATGGAGTGAATGATGGTGAAAGTTTTTCTTTTTCGGGCCACCTTGCCTTGGTGGGAATCGGCCAGTGTCTTAATAATAATAATAATAATAATAATAATAATAATAATAATAATAATAATAATAATAATAATAATAATAATAATAATAATAATCCACTCTTCAATGTGCTGCTGAAGTCATCCTGTTTCAATAGTCCTCAGGTACCAGTGTGGCATTTTATTTGGCAGCAACTCATGATGTAGACAAATTATATTTATATTTTATCAGGAATTATATTAATGAGAGAGAGAGAGAGAGAGAGAGAGAGAGAGAGAGAGAGAGAGAGAGAGAGAGAGAGAGAGAGAGAGAGAGAGAGAGAGAGAGAGAGAGAGAGAGAGAGAGAGACTATCCATCTAATAGGGAAGTTTCAGAAACGAATCGCTGTCGAGTAGAAGTGGTTAGTACTCACGGTGACTTTGTCTTGCTGTGTGGTGGGCAGTGGGATGAACATACCCAGTAACCAGTGGTCAGGGAGTAAGGGATGAGGATAATGGCAAGGGGAGATGGGAAATAAAGGTTAAGGGTAAAGGAATGAGATGAAACGGGGGCGAGGAACGAAGAGAAAGGGACTGGAAGGGACAAGACAAGAGGGGAGAAAGGATGGAAGAAGAGGTGAGGAAGAAAGTACATGGAAGGAGCGTAATAATAATAATATAATAATATCTTTATTTACTACAAGTATATGTACAAGGTATACAGGTGTAGCTGACATCAATGACATGATACTATACAGAAAAATCCTTGTTATGCTGAGCATTTCGGGCAAATTAGGTCAGTGTCCCAGGATGCGACTCACACCAGTCGACTAACACCCAGGTACCCATTTTACTGATGGGGAACATAGACAACAGGTGTAAAGAAACACGCCTAATGTTTCTACCCTTGCTGGGAATCGAGCCCAGGTCATCGCCGTGTGAAGGGACAGCTGTAGCCACCAGGCCACCAGAGACGGAGAATTGGTAAAGAGAGTGGAGGGAAAAAAGATGAAAGAGAAAGAAAAGAAACGAAATATGCCCCTATTAAAATTAAATTTTGCACATAAACTAACTTAACAATTTAACCAAACTTACCCAAATGTACGTAATATTATGTAGCTTAACTTAAAGTCAGCCTTTACATCTTTTACAAGTTTATAGCGAAAGTAATTGTTCGAAATATCAGAGTGTATTGCCACAGAAAATATAAAAGAATAATTTCCGCCTCTCTTCTCCCTAAAAAAAATGGGAAAATGCAACTCAAAAAACAATTAGAAAAATATTGCAAAATTGAGAAACAGTTGTTGGTAAAAAGACATAGATGCAACTAATTTGACATTTTATTACGATAACG
Organism: Cherax quadricarinatus; assembly: GCF_038502225.1. Lineage (NCBI taxonomy): Eukaryota > Metazoa > Arthropoda > Malacostraca > Decapoda > Parastacidae > Cherax > Cherax quadricarinatus. Next base: position 57,044 of record NW_027197432.1, read on the forward strand.
TATCGCTTTCCAGGAGTTTTGTCAAGTGATGAGTCAGTGGTCACTGCAGGAGTGGATCGAATCAGATCCTGGAGAGCGAAACGTTGCCACAGCAAAATATCACATTAGTTGCATCTATGTTCCTTAACTTAACATTTCGTTGGTTATTCTACCATTATTACTAAGAACAGAGAGTAAAAACATAAACGAAAGATGTTTGAAGATTGAGGAAAAAGTGAATATTATAGAAAAAAATAAAAGGAGAGGCTCAGCAGAGTATAAAACAAAAATTGAAGATACTGACTTCATGGGAGACATCTTGAAGATGGTGAAAGACTCTTGGCTGAAAAAAAATGAATAAGGCAGTGGAAAAAAAAACGTATTCTTAAAAAGAAGTTCTCAACTACTACCATCATCGATTGTTTTTCTGAGCGATTTCCAGTTTTCCTTATGATTTTCTTAATTAAGTCTCCCATAATGTCAAGCTTTTCATTTTTCTTCATATAAGCTCACTGCGCAACTTCCTCTGTGATTCGTATCACTTCCCATTTAATCTAAACTCCTGTGTTGGTTGGTTTGTATTTGGTGAAGGATTATAGATTGTTGTTATTATTCTCCTTTCCCCTATTGCACAGTGACTGAAGTCTGTATGCAGTACTTGGCACCATTTTCTTCTTCGTCTTCTCTCTCTCTCTCTCTCTCTCTATGTGACATTTATCAGGAATTATTGCCTTTGTTATCATTCCTGTGAATTCATGTGTAAAATAGCTTTTATGTCCTGGTTTCTTTCCAACATTATCTTTATCTCATAACTCTTTCCTATAATTCGTTCTTCATGTTTGTACCGCGTTTTTAGTCTACTATTTATCTCTTACACCAGTTTGGTGTAATAGATTAAGAAGCCTGTCCAGTATGGGAGTCAAGAAGGATTTTGAGATTTTTTCTCCTGGGATAGATAGTGTTGAGGTAAATCTAGTAGTGGATGGTGTTAAGTCTAAAAGTAGATGAGGTTTTTGATCCTTTTGGTGGAGAAGATATGTGCTAGGTTGGGATTTTGTTGGTGACAAAGGAGGGGAAAAGACATGTCCAGGGAGTGGTTAGAGAGCTAGTTGTGGGGAGAAAATGAGTAGTAAGGTGGTTCAGCGTAGCATTACTGAATAATGAATTAGGGAGAGGGGCGGGGAAAATGTTGTCTCTCTATATTCTGTTGATTTCAGCATATTGTGCCACCTTTGTTGGGGGACAGCTCTGATGCTGCTTCTCTCTGATGACCATATACTGGAGAGCGGAGAGTTTCCACAATAAAATGTCGCATTAGTTGTACTTGTGTCTTTTACCTTAAATACTCGTACTGCCGATAGTTATACCAACAATTTGACCATATACTTTTTCCACTTCGGTAAAGTGTAGTTTTTTCTGTTTTTATCTTCAGTCTCCGCTCGTGTTTACTTCCTCTTCCAGTCTGTCCTCCCTAAGACACACCCTCTTGTGCTTCTCTGATACGTGATAGATTTTCTTTTTTTTTCTTAAGTATTATGTGTAAAGGTTGTACTTTGTTCCTTGTAAACCTCAATACACATATGAAATCTATGCCCAAATTTCCCTCACGTGTCGTTTCTTAGTTTTCGTATCTTGGCTGGTTTGTCTTCCTTGTGTGTGTGTTAGTGTGTTCGAGTGTGTGTGTGTGTGTGTGTGTGTGTGTGTGTGTGTGTGTGTGTGTGTGTGGTGTGTGTGTGTGTGTGTGTGTACTCACCTATTTGTACTCACCTATTTGTGGTTGCAGGGGTCGATTCATAGCTCCTGGCCCCGCCTCTTCGCTGATTGCTACTAGGTCCTCTCTCTCCCTGCCCCATGAGCTTTATCATACCTCGCCTTAAAACTATGTATGGTTCCCGCCTCCACTACGTCACTTTCTAGGCTATTCCACGGCCTGACTACTCTATGACTGAAGAAATACTTCCTAACATCCCTTTGATTCATCTGAGTCTTCAACTTCCAATTGTGACCTCTTGTGTCTGTGTCCCTTCTCTGGAACATCCCGTCTTTGTCCACCTTGTCTATTCCGCGCAGTATTTTATATGTCGTTATCATGTCTCCCCTGACCCTCCTGTCCTCCAGTGTCGTCAGGCCGATTTCCCTCAACCTTTCTTCGTAGGACAATCCCCGTAGCTCTGGGACTAGTCTTGTTGCAAACCTTTGCACTTTCTCTAATTTCTTGACGTGCTTGACTAGGTGTGGATTCCAAACTGGTGCTGCATACTCCAGTATGGGCCTGACGTAAATGGTATACAGAGTCTTGAACGAATCCTTACTGAGGTATCGGAACGCTATCCGTAGGTTTGCCAGGCGCCCGTATGCTGCAGCAGTTATCTGATTGATGTGCGCCTCAGGAGATATGCTCGGTGTTATACTCACCCCCAGATCTTTTTCCTTGAGTGAGGTTTGCAGTCTTTGGCCATCTAAACTATATTGTGTCTGCGGTCTTCTTTGCCCTTCCCCAATCTTCATGACTTTGCATTTGGCAGGGTTAAACTCAAGGAGCCAGTTGCTGGACCAGGCTTGTAGCCTGTCCAGGTCTCTTTGTAGTCCTGCCTGATCCTCATCCGATTTGATTCTTCTCATTAACTTCACATCATCTGCAAACAAGGACACTTCTGAGTCTATCCCTTCCGTTATGTCGTTCACATATACCAAGAACAGCACAGGTCCTAGGACTGACCCCTGTGGAACCCCGCTTGTCACAGGCGCCCACTCTGACACCTCGTCACGTACCATGACTCGTTGTTGCCTCCCTGTCAGGTATTCTCTGATCCATTGCAGTGCCTTTCCTGTTATGTGTGCCTGATCCTCTAGCTTTTGCAGTAACCTCTTGTGAGGAACTGTGTCGAAGGCCTTCTTGCAGTCCAAAAAAATGCAGTCGATCCACCCCTCTCTCTCTTGTCTTACTTCTGTCACCTTGTCATAAAACTCTAGTAGGTTTGTGACACAGGATTTTCCTTCCCTGAAACCGTGCTGGTTGTCAATTATACACTTGTTTCTTTCCAGGTGCTCCACCACTCTCCTCCTGATGATCTTCTCCATGACCTTGCATACTATACACGTTAGTGATACAGGTCTGTAGTTTAGTGCCTCATGTCTGTCTCCCTTTTTAAAAATTGGGACTACATTTGCCATCTTCCATACCTCAGGGAGTTGCCCAGTTTCAAATGATGTGTTGAAGATCTTTGTTAATGGCACACACAATATCTCTGCTCCCTCTTTAAGGACCCACGGAGAGATGTTGTCTGGTCCCACCGCCTTTGAGGTGTCAAGTTCGCATAGCAGCTTCTTCACCTCCTCCTTGGTTATATGTACCTCATCCAGCACTTGCTGGTGTACCCCCCTGTTCTGATTTCCTGGAGTCCTACTGGTTTCCACTGTAAATACTTCTTTAAATCTCGTGTTGAGCTCCTGACATACCTCTCGGTCGTTTCTTGTGAACTCCCCATCACCCTTCCTCAGTCTGATTACCTGGTCCTTGACTGTTGTTTTCCTCCTGATGTGGCTGTACAACAGCTTCGGGTCAGACTTGACTTTCGATGCTATGTCATTTTCATATTGTCGCTGAGCCTCCCTTCTTATCTGTGCATATTCGTTTCTGGCTCTTCGGCTAATCTCTTTATTTTCCTGAGTTCTCTGTCTTCTGTACCTTTTCCATTCTCTAGTACACCTAGTTTTTGCCTCCCTACACTTTTGGGTGAAACAAGGACTAGTTCTGTTCTTCCCATTATTTTTGTTTCCCTTGTGTGTGTGTGTGTGTGTGTGTGTGTATGTGTGTGTGTGTGTGTGTGTGTGTGTGTGTGTGTGTGTGTGTGAATAAATAATGTAGCATGTGTGTAGGGGGAAAAAACTGTGTCCACAGCTAACCACCAGCTGTGTAACCACCACACAACTCACCTCGGATAATCACCTCTCAGGCCTTTTCCGTGGGGGTGATAGTGGTGGTGGTGTTGGTTGGTAGTGGTGTGGTTGTTAGTGTTGGTAATTGTGGTAGTTGGCAGCTATTGGAATGATGTGGATTGGGAGCAGTGCTGTTGGGGGGGGGTTAATTATGGTCGTTGTTATTTTGGTAGTGGAAGTGGTGGTGGTAGTGGTGATGGTGGTTGGGTTGATGTTAGTGGTGATTGTTGGGCTGTAGTTAGTGGATGAAGGCGAGGATACAATCTGAGGAACAAGCATTTAAAGAGACAATATTTTGTTTAGTGTAGTTGGTGTTTTTGTTGTTGTTGTTACTTTAGTGTTGCTGTTGTTGTTCTTATTACTATAGTGTTGTTTGTGTCGTTGTTACTGTATGTTAGGTAAAAGGTCACAAGTGCAACTAATGTGACATTTTACTGTGGCAACGTTTCGCTCTCCAGGAGCTTTATCAAGCTGTTACAAACAATACATGGACACAGATGATATATATAGGCTTAGAGTGAGATGTAATGCTAGTGATAGTAGTAGTAGTAATATTAGTTGTCGTAGTAGTAGTAGTAGTAATACAATAATATATAGGCTTAGAGTGAGATGTAATGCTAGTGATAGTAGTAGTAGTAATATTAGTTGTCGTAGTAGTAGTAGTAGTAATACAATATGGTAGAACAATCAAC
>NW_027197433.1:0-27500 GCF_038502225.1 Cherax quadricarinatus
AATGTGCCACTGAATTATGAGGCTCAGCTGCAGCCCTTACACAATAGGATCGCCCTTTTGGCCGCCAGGAGGGTGGCCAAGTACGTACAACTCCCTGGCGGAGAGAGCCTGCTGTGGGACCTACTTGACCATCAACACGGAGACCACAGGGAGTTCACCGGCCGTCTGTGGGTGTGGTCAGCGGCGGATGTAGCGAGCAAACTCCCCCCCATGGCGCTCATCGAGGACAAGGGCTGTGGCTGGCCTGTGGCGGGGTACTCTGTATTCCCGCCCTGGGCACCAGAAGCAGCTGTGGTCCACATCCAAGATCTCCCAGTTAGCAAGTGCCACTGTCCACAACACGTGCTGCAACAATGGGCTGCAACAAGCATAGCAGCATGGGTGCATGGTATATTACACCGACGGTTCCCAGGATCCTGAGGCTGGCCGCACGGGTGCCGGGGTCACCCTGACGGCCGGATGGCGGCTCCCAGATCACTGCACCATCCTCCAGGCAGAGCTCCATGCCATCCAGAGGGCCTGCAACACACACTTCTGGAACATCGGCGACCCCCCAGTCATTCACGTCGACTCCAGAGCGGCAATCCAGGCCATCATGTGCAGAGAGCCCATGGACAACATCCGGCTAATCACTGCCATTAGGAAGGACCTGCAGACACTTAATGAGCAGAGATGGCAGGCAACAATCAACTGGATTCTGAGCCACATCGACCTTGCTGGGAATGATGCGGCAGATGGAGTGGTGAAGTCAGCAACTCTTGAGGCCCAGCCAGTGACTACCATCGCCATCAGCCGCAAGCAGGTGGACCTGTGGGCAGTCGGCGCAGCCAGGCATCCGCTGCCAGGGCCGGGCACATCACGAAGCCGGATCTGTTACAACAGGACTACCCGAGGGGAGCCCCCACCGAGCATGTGGAGGCTAGACAGGAAGTTGCAGGTTGGGATCCACCAGCTGCGACTTGGCTACCCTACGGCCAGAAGACTCATCGAACGTGTGTGAGAGGAGCACTGCTGCCATTATGACCAGATGGTCCCCAAGCCACTAGTGCACTACCTGCTCGACTGCCCAGCGACGGTGGCACTCCGACGGAGGCACTTCCCAATGGAACCTGGGGGCCCGACCCGAGAAGACACTGCAGCCCGGCTGGTGTACCTGGCCGTCTGAGACCTGGGAACTCTCATCCATGTCCTGGCTGCCCACCCACCGCCTCGATGACAATGCCACATGTAGACGATGATTCGCCACTACCCCTCCCATCTTTTGACTCTCCTACTCCTCCTTTCGTCCTTCCTTTCACCCCCTACCTTCCCTTCCCCACGGCTTAATAAAAAAAAATCAAATGGATCCTGTACTAGTTTACTAGGTAGAAGCCTGAACTTACCTAGAGCCCATGCCACACAACCAACAATTGTTGGGGCAACAAGTGCCCAATGACCCTGGGCCCTAGAGACACATGCTGAGGAAGCCCAAGTTGACGCCTGCTGATGAAGATGCAAAGTGAGACGACACTCCACCCGAGGAGTCACCACAAGAGAGATGTTACCCTCCACCCAGAGGGCCCAGGAAAGAAGACAGAAGAAAGAAGATGAACGACACCCCCACCCGGGGGCCGCCCTCGGGTCGCCATCTGGAGAAGACCCGTCCGGAAGTACCGGCAAATCCCTAATGAATGAATGAATCCTTCTCGTTAGTGTGACTTTGTAAATGGTCCATGTCGGACCGAAGGGTCGTCATAAGATCCTTTCTTTAATGAGCAGGTTATCTGTGTATAAAGAGTGAGTTGTTCATCATTGTATGTTCCTTCCTGTTTTAAAGACTCTCCGTTCATGCAGAAAAACAGTACTCGAATACCTGAAGGTGTTAGGCAAAAGACTTAATATGACCCTGTGGCCTGGTGACTAAAGCTCACACTTCTCTTGGTGAGGCTCTGGGTACGATTCCCGGTGAGGGTAGAAACACTGGGCGTGTTTCCTTACGCCGGTTATCTATGTTCCCCATCAGTAAAATAGGAACCTGGGATTTAGTCGACTGGTGTGGGCCGCATCCTGGGACAAAACTGACCTAATTTGTCCGAAATGCTTTGCATAACAAGTGGCTTTCTGTGCAGTATGTCACTGATGTTAACTATGGTCTGTATACCTTGTACATGTACCTGTAGACAAAAATATATTAAATATTATTAAATATTAAGAATGATAGAACAGGTAGCTGTCTGTACCACCATCTCAGAGTTGCCGTTGAGAAGACTAATAGTTGTTGCACCTTGGATAAGTGACCCAGATCTGAGGATAAGTGACCTAGCTCTGAGGATAAGTGACCCAGGTCTGAGGATAAGAGGATAAGTGACCCAACTCTGCGGATGAGTGGATAAGTGACCCAGCTATCAGGATAAGTGTATAAGTGACCCAACTCTGAGGATAAGTGGATAAGTGACCCAGCTCTGAGGATATGTGTATAAATCACCCAGCTCTGAGGATAAGCAGATAAGTGACCTAGCTCTGAGGTAAAGTGGATAAGTGACGCAGCTCTGAGGATAAGTGAACCAGCTCTGAGGATGTGTCGTAGCTCTGAGGATAATTGACCCAGTTCTGAGGATATCTGACTCAGTTCTGAGGATAACTGACCCAGTTCTGAGGAGCTCAATTAAGTACAAGAAATGTAATTCTTTTCAGGTGTAACTCAGTATTTTTAATATATCCCTTAACCCTCTGTTGTTGATGTCTAACATGTCACTGAACACACAATATATATTTTAAATGTTACACAGCACATTAAGTAATAAATTAATGTGTTAGTATAAAAATAGGGTGATAGAAGAAGAATACAAAAGAAACATCAAAGAGAATTAAAAGAAAAACATTAAAATAATTTACTTCTCCTAGGCTGTGGGTCCCTACCTTTACTGATCCATTTCCTAGGAACAAGATCCCATCACTGGCATCAAGGAACTTCTGTAGAGAAGATCTGGCATAATAAAAGTAGGATGCCAGTTCATAATGTTCCCTCGATCTCATTTTATAAATTTCCTTTAACAAGCCTGGCCACAAATCCTGTTTCGTGTCTTATTATCAACATCACGTAGCTCGTCCACCGCTTCAGATGGATAAAGTACATGTCCTACCTGTACTAAGTCTTAAGTAAGTAAATGTCTTTGTTATATGTGCCAGGAAACCATTGATCAATACACGTCCATGCACAAAGGTACTCACGTCACAAAGAAAACCTTTGGATAGTCCTGATGAAGGTTCTGTTTAAGACTATGGCAAATTTCCCAATAGAATTATTTTTTGTATACCATTGTTAATAAAACTAATGAAGGCGATCAACACACTAGAAAAAATGGCGCTAACTTTTTAGAGTTTTCAGAATACAAACGTTGCTTGTCATACAGATGATGATATGTTTACGCTGGGCATCGATTCAGCAAGGAAGGGCGGGGCCATTAACCCTCACCTATAATTTATATCATGTCAGCAGTTGTAGTGGAGAGAGAATACGACAACCTCATTTCACACTTTTGCTCTATAAATATTGGCGAACAAGATAAAATTCACAAAGTCTTTTACTTGTACAAGTTATCTGTGTAACACAACTTCTCTCCTGGTAACTTGAAGATCATGAACTTGGGCAACCTACAACTGAAATTCTCAATATTTTTACTGAAATTATTAGGAGGATTTCCATACCGTCTACTGGAGATCAAAGTTCAGATGCCACCGGAGGTTTTTCATCGCAAAAAGATCCAAGATGTAGAGCTTGGCCTCCCAGGAGTCTCCAGGAACCACTCGACTACTTCAAGAAAAAGATGTCACTTCGAGGAGAGCAGATGGTGGAGACTGTGGTCAAACTTGATGATAATTGTTATCTCTTACATTGTCAGCTTTATCTACTATCTGTTTAACTCTAAGGACAACACAAACACATCTGATACTACAAATGTGACTAAAATGGCAAGCCTAATAATAGAAACAGTAATCAATGACGTCATGATTGTTTACTTTTGGAGCAAGAGTAAAATGGCCCTGGGAGTGATGAAGAAGCTTCAACGACTTCCTCTCAACGTTCACGTAAAGCCAAGAAAAGGCTATCATGATATTATTTTTACATTTCTGACTGTCTTGATCTTTGGAAATTATCTGTATATATTCATTAGTCAGATCCATATTTTAATATTCAGGCCAAACGTCTACGAATTTATTACTGTATACATTATTCTGGTGATTTGGTTGACAACTTTCTTCATCCTGAATTTCTACTACCGGATTATTCGTCTCATGAGTGTTGTGCATGGAAACCTTCGGCTATCATTGTGGCAAGCAATATCTACAAAACTAATTATAGCACGAAACGAAGACCCCTACTAACTTCTTCGTTTAGAAACCTTTGAAATGCATGAAGGAAACCGACCAAGAGACAAAGTGGCCAGCAGGTTCTTAAGCAAGTCGTTCTCGACCATAAGTGATCATTTACAGATCCTTCAAGAGACACAGACTAGACTGTTGCAAGTGAACACTTTCCACCGCCTCCTGAACACCTACTTGAGGTTTCCTCTGACACTGCTGACACTGACGCTGGTGATGTATAGCATCATTGACTGTTTTTTCCTGGTCAGCTTCAGGAGTAGCAAGATGATTTTGAAGGCGGCCTTTGCTGTGACGGACTTCCTGCCGCTACTGATGTTTGCCAACATCCCGATAATGGTTTTGAATGAGGTATGAAAGGTTACTTATCATAGTTTTTTAAATACTCAGGTCATAGGGAAAGAGCACATCCCAATTCCAGGAGGAGTCTAGCAAAAGACTGAAGAGGGAACACTAATGATCCCAGAGCAGGTTTGTCTCTATTCAATAATATCGGTGTTTTAGTTCGGAGGAGTGATTGTTGCTGTGTCTTTGGTATTTGTCCCAGCCCTGAGGAGCTCTGTGAAGTGCATGAAATATAATTGTTGACAAATACTTCTGTGAACTTGTAATGTATACCTTATACTTTACATTATGCTCTCTCTCTCTCTCTCTCTCTCTCTCTCTCTCTCTCTCTCTATATATATATATATATATATATATATATATATATATATATATATATATATATATATATATATATATATATATATATATATATATATATATATATATATATATATATATATATATATATATATATGCAATAAGATCACAGTAAACAGGTGATTTCAGAATATGCAAAACAACCACTCTGAAAGAATAGAGAAATTCCAAGCGCTTTCGTGACTACTCACATTATCAAGGAACTATGAAAGTAAAGCATCCAAGGAAGCTATATAAGGGGTCTGGCCAGCACCTCACTATCAGATCCCACAACGGTTAAACACCTGACGCGCGCCGACCCAACTTGGATAGGTCCTTTGCACAACTCACCCACAAACTATTCTACCCAAGAAAATTTAAAAATTATTATTTGTCCAGTGTATTATTAAATTCTTCCCAAATTCTATTAATTATAAATGGATCTAATTTATATAAACCAAAGGAAATATTCATATTATTGTCAAAAATGAAACAAGATTCGTTAACTATGATGATGCAAAATTTGTATTTAATGATAAGTTTTACACTCAGAAGTTTGGTATGGCAATGGGAAATCCTCTTTCACCTGTTCTTAGTAACCTATACATGGAATTTTTTGAAACAAGGTTGCTTAACACAATCCTCCCTAATAGAGCTAAATGGTTCAGATATGTTGATGATATTTTGTGTCTTATGCCCAAAAATGTAGATATACACCATTTCCTTGGAAAATTAAATAGCTTAGCCCATTCTATAAACTTTACTGTTGAGTTTGAAGAAAATAACTCATTGCCTTTTCTAGATGTTTTAATTATTAAGGGTAATAATGAATTCAAATTTAAAATTTACAGAAAACCTACAAATAACTGTTCCTATGTCCACTATTATTCCTCGCATCAAGATAGAGTCAAACTGTCTGTTTTCTCATCAATGTTTTTGAGAGCTTTACGAATTTGTAGTCCTGAGTTCATAGATGAGGAAATATCCAAAATTTATGAAATAGGTAATGATTTAAAATACCCAAGAAATGTAATTGATAAATCTTTTAAAGTTGCTAGAAATACTTTTTACAATCCAAAAAGGGACAACCAGCCTTATTCAACTAAAAATATGTTGGTTCTCCCTTACCATGAAAACTTGGTTGATATGCCTTCTCTTCTTAAGACTTTTAATATTAAAGTTGTATTCAAAAATCTTGATACAGTAAAAAAACTTTTGATAAAGAATTCCCCCCAAAATGCTGATGGATGTGTCTATAAGATTCCTTGTAAAATTTGCGATAAAGTTTATTACGGTCAAACTGGTAAAAATCTCGAACTAAGATTAAAACAACATAAATATAGCATTAGAACTGGACAAGATTCCAATGCTCTATTTATTCATGTAAGAGATTTTAACCATCCAATTGATTTTCAAAAAGTTGAGAAAGTAGTATCAAGCAAGTCCATGGTCGACAGGAATATAATTGAATCTTGTTTCATAAAAAGCAGTTTTGACAATAATATGAATATTTCCTTTGGTTTATATAAATTAGATCCATTTATAATTAATAGAATTTGGGAAGAATTTAATAATACACTGGACAAATAATCTTTTTTAAATTTTCTTGGGTAGAATAGTTTGTGGGGTGAGTTGTGCAAAGGACCTATCCAAGTTGGGTCGGCGCGCGTCAGGTGTTTAACCGTTGTGGGATCTGATAGTGAGGTGCTGGCCAGACCCCTTATATAGCTTCCTTGGATGCTTTACTTTCATAGTTCCTTGATAATGTGAGTAGTCACGAAAGCGCTTGGAATTTCTCTATTCTTTCAGAGTGGTTGTTTTGCATACATATATATTTACATATATATATATATATATATATATATATATATATATATATATATATATATATATATATATATATATATATATATATATGCAATATATATATATATATATATATATATATATATATATATATATATATATATATATATATATATATATATATATATATATATATATATATATATATATATATATATATATATATATGCAATAAGATATACATATATATACATATATATATATATATATATATGCAAAACAACCACTCTGAAAGAATAGAGAAATTCCAAGCGCTTTCGTGACTACTCACATTATCAAGGAACTATGAAAGTAAAGCATCCAAGGAAGCTATATAAGGGGTCTGGCCAGCACCTCACTATCAGATCCCACAACGGTTAAACACCTGACGCGCGCCGACCCAACTTGGATAGGTCCTTTGCACAACTCACCCACAAACTATTCTACCCAAGAAAATTTAAAAATTATTATTTGTCCAGTGTATTATTAAATTCTTCCCAAATTCTATTAATTATAAATGGATCTAATTTATATAAACCAAAGGAAATATTCATATTATTGTCAAAACTGCTTTTTATGAAACAAGATTCAATTATATTCCTGTCGACCATGGACTTGCTTGATACTACTTTCTCAACTTTTTGAAAATCAATTGGATGGTTAAAATCTCTTACATGAATAAATAGAGCATTGGAATCTTGTCCAGTTCTAATGCTATATTTATGTTGTTTTAATCTTAGTTCGAGATTTTTACCAGTTTGACCGTAATAAACTTTATCGCAAATTTTACAAGGAATCTTATAGACACATCCATCAGCATTTTGGGGGGAATTCTTTATCAAAAGTTTTTTTACTGTATCAAGATTTTTGAATACAACTTTAATATTAAAAGTCTTAAGAAGAGAAGGCATATCAACCAAGTTTTCATGGTAAGGGAGAACCAACATATTTTTAGTTGAATAAGGCTGGTTGTCCCTTTTTGGATTGTAAAAAGTATTTCTAGCAACTTTAAAAGATTTATCAATTACATTTCTTGGGTATTTTAAATCATTACCTATTTCATAAATTTTGGATATTTCCTCATCTATGAACTCAGGACTACAAATTCGTAAAGCTCTCAAAAACATTGATGAGAAAACAGACAGTTTGACTCTATCTTGATGCGAGGAATAATAGTGGACATAGGAACAGTTATTTGTAGGTTTTCTGTAAATTTTAAATTTGAATTCATTATTACCCTTAATAATTAAAACATCTAGAAAAGGCAATGAGTTATTTTCTTCAAACTCAACAGTAAAGTTTATAGAATGGGCTAAGCTATTTAATTTTCCAAGGAAATGGTGTATATCTACATTTTTGGGCATAAGACACAAAATATCATCAACATATCTGAACCATTTAGCTCTATTAGGGAGGATTGTGTTAAGCAACCTTGTTTCAAAAATTCCATGTATAGGTTACTAAGAACAGGTGAAAGAGGATTTCCCATTGCCATACCAAACTTCTGAGTGTAAAACTTATCATTAAATACAAATTTTGCATCAACAATGCAAAGTTTAATAAGTTTAATGATAGTAGGAACTGGCAATGGTAAATCATAGTTAACGAGTTCTTCAGATAAGAAACTTAATAAATCATCAACAGGAACTTTCGTAAACAAGGAAGTAACATCAAAACTAACCATGTTAAAATCATTTAAGTCAGTCAAGGAGCTTAATTTATCAACCAAGTCTATGTTGTTTTTAACATTAAAGTTAGAAATTTTGCCAACAATAGGGCTCGAAATATCAACAATGATAAAGAATTCCCCCCAAAATGCTGATGGATGTGTCTATAAGATTCCTTGTAAAATTTGCGATAAAGTTTATTACGGTCAAACTGGTAAAAATCTCGAACTAAGATTAAAACAACATAAATATAGCATTAGAACTGGACAAGATTCCAATGCTCTATTTATTCATGTAAGAGATTTTAACCATCCAATTGATTTTCAAAAAGTTGAGAAAGTAGTATCAAGCAAGTCCATGGTCGACAGGAATATAATTGAATCTTGTTTCATAAAAAGCAGTTTTGACAATAATATGAATATTTCCTTTGGTTTATATAAATTAGATCCATTTATAATTAATAGAATTTGGGAAGAATTTAATAATACACTGGAAAAATAATTTTTAAATTTTCTTGGGTAGAATAGTTTGGGGGTGAGTTGTGCAAAGGACCTATCCAAGTTGGGTCGGCGCGCGTCAGGTGTTTAACCGTTGTGGGATCTGATAGTGAGGTGCTGGCCAGACCCCTTATATAGCTTCCTTGGATGCTTTACTTTCATAGTTCCTTGATAATGTGAGTAGTCACGAAAGCGCTTGGAATTTCTCTATTCTTTCAGAGTGGTTGTTTTGCATATTCTGAAATCACCTGTTTACTGTGATCTTATTGCATATATATATATATATATATATATATATATATATATATATATATATATATATATATATATATATATATATATATATATATATATATATATATATATATATATATATATATATATATATATTATATATATATATATATATATATATATATATATATATATATATATATATATATATATATATATATATATATGAACACATCGGCTGTTTTCCACCAAGGCAGGGTGGCCCGAAAAAGAAACACTTTCATTATCATTCACTCCATCACTGTCTTGCCAGAGGCATGCTTACACTACAGTTATAAAACTGCAACATTAACACCCCTCCTTCAGAGTGCAGACACTGTACTTCCCATCTCCAGGAATCAAGTCCGGCCTGCCGGTTTCCCTGAATCCCTTCATAAATGTTACCTTGCTTACACTCCAACAGCACGTCAAGTCCTAAAAACCACTTTTCTCCACTCCTAACACGCTCACACATGCTTGCTGGAAGTCCAAGCCCCCTCTCACACAAAACCTCCTTTACCTCCTCCCTCCCTTTCCTAGACCGACCAATACCCCACCTTACCTCCACTATAGATTTATATACTCTCAAAGTCATTCTATTTCGTTCCGTCTTCTCTACATGTCCAAACCATCTCAATAACCCCTCCTCAGCCCTCTGGATAATCCTGTTCTAAACCCATGTTGCCCTGGGTTGTGTAACTGATGGGTTTCTAGATGGGTGGTGATCTTGCTTCTTAGGACCCTTTCAAAGATTTTTATGATATGGGATGTTAGTGCTATCGGTCTGTAGTTCTTTGCTATTGCTTTACTGCCCCCTTTGTGGAGTGGGGCTATGTCTGTTGTTTTTAGTAGCTGTGGGATGACCCCCGTGTCCATGCTCCCTCTCCATAGGATGGTAAAAGGCTCGTGATAGGGGCTTCTTGCAGTTCTTGATAAACACGGAGTTCCATGAGTCTGGCCCTGGGGCAGAGTGCATGGGCATGTCATTTATCGCCTGTTCGAAGTCATTTGGCGTCAGGATAACATCAGATAGGCTTGTGTTAACCAAATTCTGTGGCTCTCTCATAAAAAATTCATTTTGATCTTCGACTCTCAGTCTGGTTAGCGGCTTGCTAAAAACTGAGTCATATTGGGACTTGAGTAGCTCACTCATTTCCTTGCTGTCATCTGTGTAGGACCCATCTTGTTTAAGTAGGGGCCCAATACTGGACGTTGTTCTCGACTTTGATTTGGCATAGGAGAAGAAATACTTTGGGTTTCTTTCGATTTCATTTATGGCTTTTAGTTCTTCCCGCGATTCCTGACTCCTATAAGATTCCTTTAGCTTAAGTTCGATGCTTGCTATTTCTCTGACCAGTGTCTCCCTACGCATTTCAGATATATTGACCTCTTTTAGCCGCTCTGTTATTCTTTTCCGTCGCCTGTAAAGGGAGCGCCTGTCTCTTTCTATTTTACATCTACTCCTCCTTTTTCTTAGAGGAATAAGCCTTGTGCATACATCGAGTGCCACCGAGTTAATCTGTTCTAGGCATAAGTTGGGGTCTGTGTTGCTTAGTATATCTTCCCAGCTTATATCGGTTAGGACTTGGTTTACTTGGTCCCACTTTATGTTTTTGTTATTGAAGTTGAATTTGGTGAATGCTCCCTCGTGACTAATCTCATTATGTCGGTCTGGGGCTCCACGCATACATGTCTGAACCTCAATTATGTTGTGATCTGAGTATATTGTTTTTGATATGGTGACATTTCTTATCAGATCATCATTGTTAGTGAAGATGAGGTCTAGTGTATTCTCCAGTCTAGTAGGCTCTATTATTTGCTGGTTTAAATTGAATTTTGTGCAGAGATTTAAAAGCTCGTGTGAGTGTGAGTTTTCATCAGAGCTGCCTCCTGGTGTTATTACTGCAACAATATTATTTGCTATATTCCTCCATTTTAGGTGCCTTAAGTTGAAATCCCCCAGGAGCAAGATGTTGGGTGCAGGAGCTGGAAGATTTTCCAGACAGTGGTCAATTTTTAACAGCTGTTCCTGGAATTGCTGGGATGTTGCATCCGGAGGCTTGTAGACTACCACAATGACTAGGTTTTGGTTCTCGATCTTTACTGCTAAAACTTCCACTACATCATTTGAGGCATTAAGCAGTTCTGTGCAAACAAGTGACTCTGCAATGTACAGGCCAACCCCCCCCCCCCCTTTTGCCTGTTCACTCTGTCACATCTGTATAGGTTGTAACCTGGGATCCATATTTCGTTGTCCAAGTGATCCTTTATGTGGGTCTCAGTGAAAGCCGCGAACATTGCCTTTGCCTCTGCAAGCAGTCCATGGATGAAAGGTATTTTGTTGTTTGTTGCTGGCTTTAGACCCTGTATATTTGCAAAGAAGAATGTTATCGGACTGGTGGTATTGTTGGTACTGGGGGGGGGGGGATTTTTTTTTCCGGCATTAGTATCTGTATCTGTTGGTTTGGAGTGGAGGCCATCGACTGTGGTTCCACTCCAGGAATGACAGTTTTTATATATATATATATATATATATATATATATATATATATATATATATATATATATATATATATATATATATATATATATATATATATATATATATATATGGATTTGGTAGTACGATTGCAAAAATCATTCCAAACCTAACGAAAAACTATATATTTCATTGTGTTTGCTTATTAATAAATTACTTTCAACTTATCTGAAATATATTTAGTTGAATTAGGCTAAATTAAATTGTGCTTGTTATAATAAGGTCAGGTAAGTTTTCTAAGTTCCTTTGGAATAAAATTATTAACTATTACTTTAGTATTAATGAAAAAATATATTTTAGAAAGGACTTAATTTTAAATGAGTTCTTGCTGATTGACCAATTTTACCTATTTAGCACAACAAGTGAAAATTAATTTTTTTTTCCTTGTAAATCTTACAATTTGTGGTTTACGTATTATAAAATATTAATTACAAAGAAGGTCACTAGCATACCTAGGCATTAAAAGAACTGCAGCTGGCCAGGACTCGATCCTGCGTTCCCATGCCTAGCTCTGTGAGAACTGAACAAAGTATGCATCAGTCTATCCACTGGACCAACAACAGGTGTATCTTGGCGACACTGAGTCTGTTGACACTATTGATTTAACAGTGTTGCATGTCCTCAAATGCTTATGCTGACGAGCGCCGCCCCTTGACTAATGAACGAGTGTCGTCATGGCAGACACCAACTAGGAGATGTAGACACCAGCCTTTGGCACTCTTTGTGCCACTAAATAGTCCACTCAGGTAATATGAAACCGGACAGCATAAGCTCGGTGAGATTTTTCCAAAAATATATGAAGGTCAAGCATAATTTAAACATTTCTATTATTTATACTTTTTAATATGAAGACAGGAATACTATCAGCACTATTGAAAACACTTATGCCTGGTGGCTAAAGCTCCCGCTTCACACACGGAGGGCCCGGGTTCGATTCCCGGCGGGTGGAAACATTCGACACGTTTCCTTACACCTGTTGTCCTGTTCACCTAGCAGCAAATAGGTACCTGGGTGTTAGTCGACTGGTGTGGGTCGCATCCTGGGGGACAAGATTAAGGACCCCAATGGAAATAAGTTAGACAGTCCTCGGGTAACCTGGAGTTTACCTGGAGAGAGTTTCAGGGGTCAACGCCCCCGCGGCCCGGTCTGTGACCAGGCCTCCTGGTGGATCAGTGCCTGATCAACCAGGCTGTTGCTGCTGGCTGCACGCAAACCAACGTACGAGCCACAGCCCGGCTGATCAGGAACTGACTTTAGGTGCTTGTCCAGTGCCAGCTTGAAGACTGCCAGGGGTCTGTTGGTAATCCCCCTTATGTGTGCTGGGAGGCAGTTGAACAGTCTCGGGCCCCTGACACTTATTGTATGGTCTCTTAACGTGCTAGTGACACCCCTGCTTTTCATTGGGGGGATGGTGCATCGTCTGCCAAGTCTTTTGCTTTCGTAGTGAGTGATTTTCGTGTGCAAGTTCGGTACTAGTCCCTCTAGGATTTTCCAGGTGTATATAATCATGTATCTCTCCCTCCTGCGTTCCAGGGAATACAGGTTTAGAAACCTCAAGCGCTCCCAGTAATTGAGGTGTTTTATCTCCGTTATGCGCGCCGTGAAAGTTCTCTGTACATTTTCTAGGTCGGCAATTTCACCTGCCTTGAAAGGTGCTGTTAGAGTGCAGCAATATTCCAGCCTAGATAGAACAAGTGACCTGAAGAGTGTCATCATGGGCTTGGCCTCCCTAGTTTTGAAGGTTCTCATTATCCATCCTGTCATTTTTCTAGCAGATGCGATTGATACAATGTTATGGTCCTTGAAGGTGAGATCCTCCGACATAATCACTCCCAGGTCTTTGACGGTGGTGTTTCGCTCTATTTTGTGGCCAGAATTTGTTTTGTACTCTGATGAAGATTTAATTTCCTCATGTTTACCATATCTGAGTAATTGAAATTTCTCATCGTTGAACTTCATATTGTTTTCTGCAGCCCACTGAAAGATTTGGTTGATGTCCGCCTGGAGCCTTGCAGTGTCTGCAATGGAAGACACTGTCATGCAGATTCAGGTGTCATCTGCAAAGGAAGACACGGTGCTGTGGCTGACATCCTTGTCTATGTCGGATATGAGGATGAGGAACAAGATGGGAGCTAGTACTGTGCCTTGTGGAACAGAGCTTTTCACCGTAGCTGCCTCGGACTTTACTCTGTTGACGACTACTCTCTCCCTCTCCATAGGATGGAAAAGGCTCGTGATAGGGGCTTCTTGCAGTTCTTGATGAACACAGAGTTCCATGAGTCTGGCCCTGGGGCAGAGTGCATGGGCATGTCATTTATCGCCTGTTCGAAGTCATTTGGCGTCAGGATAACATCGGATAGGCTTGTGTTAATCAAATTTTGTGGCTCTCTCATAAAAAATTCATTTTGATCTTCGACTCTCAGTCTGGTTAGCGGCTTGCTAAAAACTGAGTCATATTGGGACTTGAGTAGCTCACTCATTTCCTTGCTGTCATCTGTGTAGGACCCATCTTGTTTAAGTAGGGGCCCAATACTGGACGTTGTTCTCGATTTTGATTTGGAAATATTCCAAATACTTTGGGAGTTATGTGGGAGTAAAGGGCAGATTTTTTTGCAATATTACAGAAACTAACAAACTTTATTTTTTTGTGAAATAACGATAAGTTATTAAGAGGAAATCTTACGGTCAAAATAAGTATTAGCATTGTTCTCTCGGCACCAAGTGTCTAAAGAACCTTACGTAGCCCCATATAAGAATGACATCTGTCCCAAGGGCATTTTCAGTAAATTAGTCTTTTCTCAGTTCTTGTTTGAGGTATATTTTTGATAAATATTTTCAAGAAAGAGTGAAAACATTGTCTTGTGCACCAAAACTGGAGAAAATCGGACGGTAAACAAACGAGTTACGAATTTTGCCCGTCTTTCTCGCTTTCAATTTAATTGAGGTCTACAATATTTAGTTTCTATGTGACAGGGTTATTTTCTTTTAGTAAGGCTAGCTCCTTACATTTGTCCTCGTTAAACTGTAGCCAAAGTATAAACGTAAGTAACCATTCTACAGAATTCATTACCTTTGTAACTTGTGAGCTCATTACCTTTGTACCTAGTTCAGCTATCAAAACTTTGGGGGCCCAGTCCCTGGACCCATTACGTACCTCTGTAATCTGTAAATACCTTTGTAACTTGTCATGATTGTGACCAGACTTACCTGGAGTTCATTACCTTTGTAAATTGTGAGTTCATTACCTTTGTAAATTGTGAGTTCATTACCTTTGTAAATTGTGAGTTCATTACCTCTGTAACTTGCTCAGCTATCAAAACTTTGGAGTCCAGTCCCTGGACCAATTATGTACCTCTGTAATCTTTTGACTACCGCCCACAGGATGGGTATGGGGTGCATAATAAACATATTAAACTAACTAAACTGTATCTGCCACTTCTGTGAACTACCCATCAAGTTAACTACATCGTCATGTCGCTATCTAGTGTCCTCAGTCAAAATTTATTTGATGGTGTCTTCGGCAGACTCCCTATGTCGCTATTTATTTCTTTATCTATGTCATTTATGCACAACGTAAACAACAAGGCTGCCAATACCAGAGTAACTTATCCCACGTGAAGATTACATATTCTAATTAAGTCAAAACATATTCAGTAATCAGTTTGATTTTTTTCCTGTGTGGTCTGCTTCTCTATGTACAGGTAACATTGATTAAGAAGAAAAGTCACACTACTTTAGACGGAACAATTCACAACTAACCCACAATACCGTAACTAAGACCAGGTCATGATACCATAGCTGGAATAATACACAGTTTACAATTTGAAGAATTCAACTTAACATAGAAAATAATGAGTGATATATCTGTGAGTATAATGAGTGACATTCTTCTGGTAGATGGACGAGGTGAAGCACCTTCTACGGACGATGAAACGCCAGGCGAAGGAGCTCCAGACGAAGGAGGCGGTGAGCTCTCTCTATACATGTTTCTCTTCCAGGCTTTGTGTCTTCGGCACTTTATAAACTTTTGCGAGCGTAGGTACTTTTGTAGTCGTCATATATGAGGACAAAGAAGGAACTTGCATTTCGTCTATATTCCTTTACCAAAAATATATATACGTAGAGTTGTGGAAAAAAGTTCCTGGACACTTTCCTAGGCAGAAATAATATCAGGCAACTCAGACATAGGAAACAAGATAGTAAAGTTTATTTTAATGAATTAATTAGCGCAGCTTATAACAACGATGGTGACTGGTTAACAATATTAATTAGCGCAACTTGTAACAACGATGGTGACTGGTTGACAGTATTAATTATTGCAGCTTGTAACAACGATGGTGACTGGTTGACAATATTAATTATTGCAGCTTGTAACAACGATGGTTACTGGTTGACAATATTAATTATTGCAGCTTGTAACAACGATGGTTACTGGTTGACAATATTAATTATTGCAGCTTGTAACAACGATGGTGACTGGTTGACAATATTAATTATTGCAGCTTGTAACAACGATGGTGACTGGTTGACAATATTAATTACCAGTACTTTCTGTGTAGCTATATAAAACTAAGATAATGAATGCAGACATTAATTAATTGCCGTTTGGTTATAATATTCATTATTACAAAAACATAAAAATTATTTGAAAAGGTGACCAAATATATTGTAAGGAAACAATTATGACTGATATCCCCTAACCCACAGAACTTAGGGGTTAAGATATCATGTGGTTCTCGCTCACACTGACAGGCCAGTACAATATGGGCTGTTATTGTTGATGAAGATAGGGAAGCTGTGATTTCGTGTATAGGGCAAGGAGGAATAACATCTTGAAGGAGTGAGGAAGAGCCAGTTGTGAGTGTGGGGGAAGTTCGTGAGGCAGTAGGTAAAATGAAAGGAGGTAAGGCAGCAGGGATTGATGGAATAAAGATAGAAATGTTAAAGCAGGTTGGGATATAGTTTTGAGGTGGCTGGTGCTTTTATTTAATAAATGTATGGAAGAGGGTAAGGTACCTAGGGACTGGCAGAGAGCATGTATAGTTCCTTTGTATAAAGGCAAAGGGGAACTAAGAGTAAGACTTAGAGTAGGATATCAGACGAACAAGGAGGCTTTAGGATAGGTAGGGGGTGTGTAGACCAAGTGTTTACAGTGAAACATATAGGTGAACAGTATTTAGATAAGGGTAAAGAGGTTTTTGTGGCATTTATGGATTTGGAAAAGGCGTATGATAGGTGGATAGGGGGACAATGTGGCAGATGTTGCAGGTGTATGGTGTAGGAGGTAGGTTACTGAAAGCAGTGAAGAGTTTTTACAAGGATAGTGAGGCTCAGGTTAGAGTATGTAGGAGAGAGGGAGATTATTTCCCAGAGTGATGTCACCATGGTTGTTCAATATATTTATAGATGGAGTTGTAAGAGAAGTGAATGCTCGGGTGTTGTCAAGAGGTGTGGGGTTAAAAGATAAAGAATCTAAAACAAAGTGGGAGTTGTCACAGTTTCTCTTTGCTGATGACACTGTGCTTTTGGGTGATTCTGAAGAGAAGTTGCAGAGGTTGGTGGATGAATTTGGTAGGGTATGTAAAAGATGAAAATGAAAAGTGATTATAGGAAAGTGTAAAGTGATGACGATAACAAAAAAAATCAGGTGACGAAAGATTAGATGTCAGATTAAATGAGAGAGTATGGAGGAGGTGAATGTGTTTAGATATTTAGGAGTGGACATGTCAGCAGATGGATCTATGAAAGATGAGGTGAACCATAGAATTGATGAGAGGAAAAAGGTGAGGGTGCTCTTAGGAGTCTGTGGAGACAAAGAACTTTGTCTGTAATAATATGATAATAATAATAATAATAATATCTTTATTTACTAAAAGTACATGTACATGGTATACAGGCCTAGCTGACATCAGTGACATACTACTATATACAAAACCCCTTGTTATGCTGTGCATTTTGGGCAAATTAGGTAAGTGTCCCAGAATGCGACCCATGCCAGTCGACTAACATCCAGGTACCCATTTTACTAATGGTTGTACATAGACAGCAGGTGTTAAGAAACACCCCCAATGTTTCTACCCTGACTGGGAATCGATCCCAGATTTTCGCCATGTGAAGCGAGAGCTTTAGCCACCAGGCCACCGGAGTCCATGGAAGTAAAGCGCGGAATGTATGAGAGTATATTTATAAGAATGCTGTTATATGGGTGTGAAGCATGAGTGATGAATGTTGCAACAAGAAGAAGGCTTGAGGCAGTGGAGATGTCATGTCTGAGGGTAATGTGTGATGGGAATATAATGCAGAGAATTCATAGTTTTGTAATTAGCGGAAGGTTTGGGATTAACAAAACTATTGTCCAGAGGGCTGAGGAGAGGTTGAGGTGGTTCGAACATGTAAACATGATGGAACAAAACAGAATTACTGAGTGCATAAATCTGTAGTGGAGGTAAGGTGGGGTAAGGGATGGCTTAGGAGAGGTTGGAGGGAAGGGGTAAATGAGGTTTTGTGTGCAAGGGGCTTGAACTTGCAGCAAGCATGTAAGAGTGTGTTATATGGGATTGAATGGAGGCAAATGGTTTTTAGGACTTGACATGCTGTTGGAGTGTAAGGTAACATTAATGAAGGGATTCAGGGAAACCGGCAGACCGTACTTGAGTACAGGAGATGGAAAGTACAGTGTCTGCACTCTGAAGTAGGGGTGTTAATGTTGCAGTTTTATAACTGTAGTGTAAAGCACGCTGGCAATACAGTGATAGAGTGAATGATGAAGGTTTTTCTTGGTGGGAGACGGCCGAAGTGTTAATAAAATAAAAGAATATATATATATATATATATATATATATATATATATATATATATATATATATATATATATATATATATATATATATATATATATATATATATATATATATATATATATATATATATATATATATATAGTAAATAAAGTAGTATTGTCTGTTTTCATGAATTAAATAGCACAAACCATACCTCGGGTGGGTTTGAACCCGCGGTCAGAGAGTCTCAGGTTGTAATGACGATGGTGACTGGCTGACAACATTAATTGGCAGTGTTTTATATATTAATATAAAAATATGATTATGACTGCAGACATGAATTAATTACTTTTTGCCTCAAGCACCCAGCAGAGCAGAGTGTTTTACCCTCATCCGAGGACATACATTGGTGTGGGTGCCTCTGAACTAATTTCATTCTACTCCCCATTTGGAGTACTAGCCTCCACGAGCAATATTATTGTTACCATGAATGACTGGTGTTGAATCAACACCAACACTGCGACTAGCGAGGATTCGAACTCATCGTTTTGATCCGCTATATGGTGAGCGAAAATCACACATGACGCTCTAACCCACAGGAACACGCAATCCAACAAGAATCAAGCACCCTGCAGAGCTAGGTGTTTCACCTTGATCCGAGGACATACGGTGGTGTGGGTGCCTCTGAACTAATTTCATTCTACTCCCTGTTTGGTGGAGGATTGCGGCGTTCCTGTGGGTTAGAGCATCATGTGTGATTTTCGCTCACCATGAGGCGGGCCAAAACGACACGAGTTCGAATCCTTGGCTAGTCGCAGTGTTGTTATTGATTCAGTACCACTCATTTGTGGTTACAATAATAAGGAAATATTGCACGTGAAGCCTAGTACTCCGAACGGGAAGTAGAAGGAAGTTAGTTCAGAGGCACCCACACCACCGTACATCCTCGGATCAGGGTAAAACACCTAGCTCTGCTGGGTGCTTGAGGCGAAAATTAATTCGTATCTGTATTCGTAAACTTATTTTTATATAAATGTTGTCAGCCAGTCATCATCGTCATTACAACCTGAGACTCTCTGACCGCGGGTTCAAACCCCACCCGTGGCATGGTTTGCGCTATTTCATACATAAAGACAGACAATACTACTTTATTTACTATATGCTTAGCGCTTTAGTGCTTCTTTATAATAATAATAATAATAATAATAATAATAATAATAATAATAATAATAATAATAATAATAATAATAATAATAATAATAATAATAATAATAATATGTCTTGATTTGTCTAATATTATTTTTGTAATAATGTTGGTAGAATTACCGACAATATGTAAAGTAAAAGGACACAAGTGCAACTAATGTGACATTTTATTGTGGCAACGTTTCGCTCTCTAGGAGCTTGACAAAGCTCCTGGAGAGCGAAACGTTGCCACAATAAAAATGTCGCATTAGTTGCACTTGTGTCCTTTTGCTTTAAATATTATTTCTGCCAAAGACAGAGTGTCCAGTTAGTTTTTTCCACAAATGTAGATGAATAAACACAATGTGAAACACTATATCAAATACGTCAACCAAAAATTGATTGACATGTGGAATATCATGAGATATTGAAATGATGATTTCTAATTTAAATTAGAGAAAATACAGACATTACTGAGTGAAGATGGTAGCCAGTATGAGGTGAAAGATTCGATGGCTTAAGTTAACTGGCTACAACGTTACATAAACTATGCAAATGAGGTATTTAACCAGGTCTTCCAACAACCACAGCACAAGTATTTAACCAGGTCTTCCAACAACCACAGCACAAGTATTTAACCAGGTCTTCCAACAACCACAGCACAAGTATTTAACCAGGTCTTCCAACAACCACAGCAAAAGTATTTAACCAGGTCTTCCAACAACCACAGCACAAGTATTTAACCAGGTCTTCCAACAACCACAGCAAAAGTATTTAACCAGGTCTTCCAACAACCACAGCACAAGTATTTAACCAGGTCTTCCAACAACCACAGCACAAGTATTTAACCAGGTCTTCCAACAACCACAGCACAAGTATTTAACCAGGTCTTTCAACAACCACAGCACAAGTATTTAACCAGGTCTTCCAACAACCACAGCACAAGTATTTAACCAGGTCTTTCAACAACCACAGCACAAGTATTTAACCAGGTCTTCCAACAACCACAGCACAAGTATTTAACCAGGTCTTCCAACAACCACAGCACAAGTATTTAACCAGGTCTTTCAACAACCACAGCACAAGTATTTAACCAGGTCTTCCAACAACCACAGCACAAGTATTTAACCAGGTCTTTCAACAACCACAGCACAAGTATTTAACCAGGTCTTCCAACAACCACAGCACAAGTATTTAACCAGGTCTTCCAACAACCACAGCACAAGTATTTAACCAGGTCTTCCAACAACCACAGCACAAGTATTTAACCAGGTCTTCCAACAACCACAGCACATTGCAGAGTCACTTGTTTGCACAGAACTGCTTAATGCCTCAAATGACGTAGTGGAAGTTTTAGCTGTAAAGGTCGAGAACCAAAACCTAGTCATTGTGGTAGTCTACAAGCCTCCGGATGCAACATCCCAGCAATTCCAGGAACAGCTGTTAAAAATTGACCACTGTCTGGAAAATCTTCCAGCTCCTGCACCCAACATCTTGCTCCTGGGGGATTTCAACTTAAGGCACCTAAAATGGAGGAATATAGCAAATAATATTGTTGCAGTAATAACACCAGGAGGCAGCTCTGATGAAAACTCACACTCACACGAGCTTTTAAATCTCTGCACAAAATTCAATTTAAACCAGCAAATAATAGAGCCTACTAGACTGGAGAATACACTAGACCTCATCACTAACAATGATGATCTGATAAGAAATGTCACCATATCAAAAACAATATACTCAGATCACAACATAATTGAGGTTCAGACATGTATGCGTGGAGCCCCAGACCGACAAAATGAGACTAGTCACGAGGGAGCATTCACCAAATTCAACTTCAATAACAAAAACATAAAGTGGGACCAAGTAAACCAAGTCCTAACCGATATAAGCTGGGAAGATATACTAAGCAACACAGACCCAAACTTATGCCTAGAACAGATTAACTCGGTGGCACTCGATGTATGCACAAGGCTTATTCCTCTAAGAAAAAGGAGGAGTAGATGTAAAATAGAAAGAGACAGGCGCTCCCTTTACAGGCGACGGAAAAGAATAACAGAGCGGCTAAAAGAGGTCAATATATCTGAAATGCGCAGGGAGACACTGGTCAGAGAAATAGCAAGCATCGAACTTAAGCTAAAAGAATCCTTTAGGAGTCAGGAATCGCGGGAAGAACTAAAAGCCATAAATGAAATCGAAAGAAACCCAAAGTATTTCTTCTCCTATGCCAAATCAAAATCGAGAACAACGTCCAGTATTGGGCCCCTACTTAAACAAGATGGGTCCTACACAGATGACAGCAAGGAAATGAGTGAGCTACTCAAGTCCCAATATGACTCAGTTTTTAGCAAGCCGCTAACCAGACTGAGAGTCGAAGATCAAAATGAATTTTTTATGAGAGAGCCACAAAATTTGATTAACACAAGCCTATCCGATGTTATCCTGACGCCAAATGACTTCGAACAGGCGATAAATGACATGCCCATGCACTCTGCCCCAGGGCCAGACTCATGGAACTCTGTGTTCATCAAGAACTGCAAGAAGCCCCTATCACGAGCCTTTTCCATCCTATGGAGAGGGAGCATGGACACGGGGGTCGTCCCTCAGTTACTAAAAACAACAGACATAGCCCCACTCCACAAAGGGGGCAGTAAAGCAACAGCAAAGAACTACAGACCAATAGCACTAACATCCCATATCATAAAAATCTTTGAAAGGGTCCTAAGAAGCAAGATCACCACCCATCTAGAAACCCATCAGTTACACAACCCAGGGCAACATGGGTTTAGAACAGGTCGCTCCTGTCTGTCTCAACTACTGGATCACTACGACAAGGTCCTAAATGCACTAGAAGACAAAAAGAATGCAGATGTAATATATACAGACTTTGCAAAAGCCTTCGACAAGTGTGACCATGGCGTAATAGCGCACAAAATGCGCGCTAAAGGAATAACAGGAAAAGTCGGTCGATGGATCTATAATTTCCTCACTAACAGAACACAGAGAGTAGTCGTCAACAGAGTAAAGTCCGAGGCAGCTACGGTGAAAAGCTCTGTTCCACAAGGCACAGTACTAGCTCCCATCTTGTTCCTCATCCTCATATCCGACATAGACAAGGATGTCAGCCACAGCACCGTGTCTTCCTTTGCAGATGACACCCGAATCTGCATGACAGTGTCTTCCATTGCAGACACTGCAAGGCTCCAGGCGGACATCAACCAAATCTTTCAGTGGGCTGCAGAAAACAATATGAAGTTCAACGATGAGAAATTTCAATTACTCAGATATGGTAAACATGAGGAAATTAAATCTTCATCAGAGTACAAAACAAATTCTGGCCACAAAATAGAGCGAAACACCAACGTCAAAGACCTGGGAGTGATTATGTCGGAGGATCTCACCTTCAAGGACCATAACATTGTATCAATCGCATCTGCTAGAAAAATGACAGGATGGATAATGAGAACCTTCAAAACTAGGGAGGCCAAGCCCATGATGACACTCTTCAGGTCACTTGTTCTATCTAGGCTGGAATATTGCTGCACTCTAACAGCACCTTTCAAGGCAGGTGAAATTGCCGACCTAGAAAATGTACAGAGAACTTTCACGGCGCGCATAACGGAGATAAAACACCTCAATTACTGGGAGCGCTTGAGGTTTCTAAACCTGTATTCCCTGGAACGCAGGAGGGAGAGATACATGATTATATACACCTGGAAAATCCTAGAGGGACTAGTACCGAACTTGCACACGAAAATCACTCACTACGAAAGCAAAAGACTTGGCAGACGATGCACCATCCCCCCAATGAAAAGCAGGGGTGTCACTAGCACGTTAAGAGACCATACAATAAGTGTCAGGGGCCCGAGACTGTTCAACTGCCTCCCAGCACACATAAGGGGGATTACCAACAGACCCCTGGCAGTCTTCAAGCTGGCACTGGACAAGCACCTAAAGTCAGTTCCTGATCAGCCGGGCTGTGGCTCGTACGTTGGTTTGCGTGCAGCCAGCAGCAACAGCCTGGTTGATCAGGCGCTGATCCACCAGGAGGCCTGGTCACAGACCGGGCCGCGGGGGCATTGACCCCCGAAACTCTCTCCAGGTAAACTCCAGGTAAACAAGTATTTAACCAGGTCTTCCAACAACCACAGCACAAGTATTTAACCAGGTCTTCCAACAACCACAGCACAAGTATTTAACCAGGTCTTCCAACAACCACAGCACAAGTATTTAACCAGGTCTTCCAACAACCACAGCACAAGTATTTAACCAGGTCTTCCAACAACCACAGCACAAGTATTTAACCAGGTCTTCCAACAACCACAGAACAAGTATTTAACCAGGTCTTCCAACAACCACAGCACAAGTATTTAACCAGGTCTTCCAACAACCACAGCACAAGTATTTAACCAGGTCTTCCAACAACCACAGCACAAGTATTTAACCAGGTCTTCCAACAACCACAGCACAAGTATTTAACCAGGTCTTCCAACAACCACAGCACAAGTATTTAACCAGGTCTTCCAACATCCACAGCAAAAGTATTTAACCAGGTCTTCCAACAACCACAGCACAAGTATTTAACCAGGTCTTCCAACAACCACAGCACAAGTATTTAACCAGGTCTTCCAACAACCACAGCACAAGTATTTAACCAGGTCTTCCAACAACCACAGCACAAGTATTTAACCAGGTCTTCCAACAACCACAGAACAAGTATTTAACCAGGTCTTCCAACAACCACAGCACAAGTATTTAACCAGGTCTTCCAACAACCACAGCACAAGTA
Source organism: Cherax quadricarinatus (assembly GCF_038502225.1). Lineage (NCBI taxonomy): Eukaryota > Metazoa > Arthropoda > Malacostraca > Decapoda > Parastacidae > Cherax > Cherax quadricarinatus. The sequence goes on from NW_027197433.1 coordinate 24,621, forward strand.
TTTAACCAGGTCTTCCAACAACCACAGCACAAGTATTTAACCAGGTCTTCCAACAACCACAGCACAAGTATTTAACCAGGTCTTCCAACAACCACAGCACAAGTATTTAACCAGGTCTTCCAACAACCACAGCACAAGTATTTAACCAGGTCTTCCAACAACCACAGCACAAGTATTTAACCAGGTCTTCCAACAACCACAGAACAAGTATTTAACCAGGTCTTCCAACAACCACAGCACAAGTATTTAACCAGGTAGTCCAACAACTACAGCACAAGTATTTAACCAGGTCTTCCAACAACCACAGCACAAGTATTTAACCAGGTCTTCCAACAACCACAGCACAAGTATTTAACCAGGTCTTCCAACAACCACAGAACAAGTATTTAACCAGGTCTTCCAACAACCACAGCACAAGTATTTAACCAGGTCTTCCAACAACCACAGCACAAGTATTTAACCAGGTCTTCCAACAACCACAGCACAAGTATTTAACCAGGTCTTCCAACAACTACAGCACAAGTATTTAACCAGGTCTTCCAACAACCACAGCACAAGTCACTAAATAATCAAGGGCCGTGTTCAACCTCAAGGTGACTTTGGTTACCTATATAGTTCTTGTAGTTGGATGAGATAACTTGAAGGATCGTAGTTTTTGTATTGCATGTGTTGAACACAGAGACAATACCTGACTGCAAGAAGCGTCAGCAGCTGCAGTGTAGTTGACACAACTGTTGCACTTGCTGCAGTGTAGTTAACACAACTGTTGCACTTGCTGCAGTGTAGTTAACACAACTGTTGCACTTGCTGCAGTGTAGTTGACACAACTGTTGCACTTGCTGCAGTGTAGTTAACACACCTGTTGCACTTGCTGCAGTGTTGTTAACACTCCTGTTGCACTTGCTGCAGTGTAGTTAACACTCCTGTTGCACTTGCTGCAGTGTAGTTAACACATCTGTTGCACTTGCTGCAGTGTAGTTAACACACCTGTTGCACTTGCTGCATTGTAGTTACTCCACCTGTTGCACTTGCTGCAGTGTAGTTAAGGCACCTGTTGCACTTGCTAAGTGTAGTTAACACAACTGTTGCATTTGCTGCAGTGTAGTTAACACACCTGTTGCATTTGCTGCAGTGTAGTTAACACACCTGTTACACTTGCTGCAGTGTAGTTAACACACCTGTTGCACTTGCTGCAGTGTAGTTAACACATCTGTTGCACTTGCTGCAGTGTAGTTAACACACCTGTTGCACTTGCTGCAGTGTAGGTAACACACCTGTTGCACTTGCTGCAGTGTAGTTAACACACCTGTTGCACTTGCTGCAGTGTAGTTAACACACCTGTTGCACTCCATGCACCAAAAAGTAACTCGTTTGTTGCACTACTTCTTGCACAGCTTGTTGTACTATTTGTTGCACAGCTTGTTGCACTACTTGTTGCACAGCTTGTTGCACTGCTTGCTGCACAGCTTGTTGCACTACTTGTTGCACAGCTTGTTGCACTGCTTGTTGCACAGCTTGTTGCACTACTTGTTGCACAGCTTGTTGCACTGCTTGTTGCACTACTTGTTGCAAAGCTTGTTGCACTCCTTGTTGCACAGCTCGTTTGCACAGCTTGTTGCACTATTTGTTGCACAGCTTGTTGCACTGCTTGTTGCACTCCTTGTTGCACAGCTTGTTTGCACAGCTTGTTGCACTATTTGTTGCACAGCTTGTTGCAATGCTTGTTGCACAGCTTGTTGCACTACTTGTTGCACAGCTTGTTGCACTACTTGTTGCACAGCTTGTTGCACTGCTTGTTGCACAGCTTGTTGCACTCCTTGTTGCACAGCTTGTTGCACTGCTTGTTGCACAGCTTGTTGCACTACTTGTTGCACAGCTTGTTGCACAGCTTGTTGCACTACTTGTTGCACAGCTTGTTGCACTGCTTGTTGCACAGCTTGTTGCACAACTTGCTGCACAGCTTGTTGCACAGCTTGTTGCACTGCTTGTTGCACTACTTGTTGCACAGCTTGTTGCACTCCTTGTTGCACAGCTTGTTTGCACAGCTTGTTGCACTATTTGTTGCACAGCTTGTTGCAATGCTTGTTGCACAGCTTGTTGCACTACTTGTTGCACAGCTTGTTGCACTACTTGTTGCACAGCTTGTTGCACTGCTTGTTGCACAGCTTGTTGCACTACTTGTTGCACAGCTTGTTGCACTGCTTGTTGCACAGCTTGTTGCACTACTTGTTGCACAGCTTGTTGCACTGCTTGTTGCACAGCTTGTTGCACTACTTGTTGCACAGCTTGTTGCACTGCTTGTTGCACAGCTTGTTGCACAACTTGTTGCACAGCTTGTTGCACTGCTTGTTGCACAGCTTGTTGCACTACTTGTTGCACAGCTTGTTGCACTGCTTGTTGCACTATTTGTTGCACAGCTTGTTGCACTATTTGTTGCACAGCTTGTTGCACAGCTTGTTGCAAAATTTGTTGCACAGCTTGTTGCATTACTTGTTGCACAGCTTGTTGCACTACTTGTTGCACAGCTTGTTGCACAGCTTGTTGCATTACTTGTTGCACAGCTTGTTGCATTACTTGTTGCACTGCTTGTTGCACTACTTGTTGCACAGCTTGTTGCACTGCTTGTTGCACAGTTTGTTGCATTACTTGTTGCACAGCTTGTTGCACAGCTTGTTGCACTACTTGTTGCACAGCTTGCTGCACAGCTTGTTGCACTACTTGTTGCACAGCTTGTTGCACTACTTGTTGCACAGCTTGTTGCAAAATTTGTTGCACAGCTTGTTGCATTACTTGTTGCACAGCTTGTTGCACAGCTTGTTGCACAGCTTGTTGCACTACTTGTTGCACAGCTTGCTGCACAGCTTGTTGCACAGCTTGTTG